>NC_137198.1:23766064-23928999 GCF_960531495.2 Zeus faber
TCACACACACACACACACACACACACACACACATAACTTGACTGGTGTTGACGGGTCAGAGGATAAACTAGACCAAAAACAGCCTTGACATTACAAGACTAACCGATGGTAATACAGTTACGGGGTTGGGGGCTAGGTTTCAAACCATATTTCATTAATTTAATTAACTGTCATAGGGAATAATATGCCCTTGTGTGCCATGGCGATGGCGCCGGCAATGAAAAGCCATGGCCAAGGCAGTGCTGAAGCAATGGGGTCACAATCCTTCCCCGGCAACATAACATGAGTGGACACAAACACCCGCTTCCCCCAGTGGCTGCGTCTGCAGCCGGAGCCTGAGTGAAGAGCCCCTGGCCCGGCAAACATAGGGATACATGTAGATGCATGGTGACTCCTCTCTCACCTGCTCGTCCCTCTTGCGGCGTCCGCGGGCGTCTCCGATGGAGCGGATGACCCCGGGCCGGGGCAGCGCGTTGTGACCGAGCAGCGCCGGCCCGCTGGCCAGGTGGTGGCTGTAGGGGTGCGAGCGAGAGTACGGGTTGGACATGGAGGTGATGACGGTGGGCTGCACCATCCACTGCAGGTCCTGGCTGGTCGTGATGGCATTGATGGTCGGGATAAAGGCACTGTTGGAGCCGGGCATGTCGAGCCTGTACTTCTGCGGGAGACAAAGCGGGAGGAAAAGTACGGCTGTGAGTCGGTCTCCCAAATCCATGTTGCCCGACGGCTCCGGTCACGCACCAGCCGCCCGTTATCCAATTCACACATTTTTCGCATTTTGAAGCTTAAAGTAATGATTCAGAATCAAAGCAGAGGGGGGGGGGGGGAAAGCAGGGCCTGGTTTCACACATTTAACCCCTGGAGTGGAACAGTGACACATGCTTGTGAATCATGTGGGAAAAGCCCAAGGTGCCTCCTGCACTCAGAGAGAGAGAGAGAGAGAGAGAGAGAGAGAGAGAGAGAGAGAGAGAGAGAGAGAGAGAGAGAGAGAGAGAGAGACCCCCCTAATTTACGCATTACGTGCCCTTACAGTAGAACGTCTCCGCGCATAATTTATAGAACGAAAAAAAATAAACAAAAATTAAAAAAGAAAACAAGGTAAAGTGATGGCGCTGTGATCGGGGGACGTGCCAACTCGGTGCGCCTACGTGCGTTGTCTAAACAGGACGTCCTTTGCATTCCACGTCGTTCCCGTTTTATTAGTATTGTTTTAAAGAGTCACCGGCTACCGGAACGTGTTGCCCCTGTGCGTAAAACAGACCAGTAGTTCCAGTAAAGCCTGGGATTTGGGAAAGGGGGGCGGGGGGGGGTGTCCTGTTTCAAAAACATTCCAGAAGTTTGGAGAGAAGAAAATAAAACTCCGTTCTCTTGATGGATCCAAGAGGGTGCAATCATTACCCGACTCCCAGTCTCCAACTAAGTCGTTAACCGACATTGTTCATGTTGAGCTTCCCCCCCTTATTAAGTCACTGCTCGATAACACGCACCAGCTCGCCCCTTCCCGGACGCTATGACGCTATGAGACTTTGCGTAAAGTTGAACTGCGTATCAGTGGCATTTCTAATGTTGTTGTCAATAGACTTTTAGAACGAATTGACTTTCATAGTTATTGTGTCAACTGGAATAGGGGCGGACTCTCTGGAACTCCTTGAAACGCATTAAGAACGACAGATTTCGCTCTGGATTTCAATTGAACTCCGTTGTGGCGCTTTCCAGAGACGGTCTTCCGAAACTGCACATGTAAACCTGACAAGCCCTGGGAACAGAAACACCAACCCCGATAGCGAAAGTATACGCGCAATTTTTTTTCGCGTATCTGTGCTGCTTTAAGGCTGATGTGACAATGGAAACGAATAAGACGACATAAAAAAAAAGGGAACAGGCACCCATTCAAAATGTTCTAAAATGTTCCAAACTGTTCTCGGTTGGTGACGATTGCATCCATCGTTTTGCGTAAACCGAGAATCGAACACTTCAACCCAAGATCTAAGGTCAGAGAACAGTCAAACACCCCCCCCCCCCCCCCACCACCACCTTTGCGCCTTTGGGTTGTCAAACGTAAATTAAGGGAAATTGTCACTCAGGTTTTCCTACCTGTTGCCATGCAGGCCACCGAGGCGAACTCCTCATTTGCGCGTACCTCGCACCGCGCGTCTCGGGAGTCGTGGACGCGTGGCAAGACGGAAGAAAACGCTGTGGCATTTCAGGGAGAAGCCGCTCCGAAGACACCTGTGCACGGGGAGCTGCGGGTGTCGCGTCGAGCCACAGTTCCCCGGCGTGTCACTGGGTTCACTCGCCGATCCAGAAAACTGCGGCGACACGGGCTGCGGCCGCGCACACGCGTGACAACACGGCGAATTCGGTGGAAAGGAGCCCAAATAAACCGGTATCTCCTCGTGGGCGCGGCCGATCTTTACGTTCGGAAGGAGGAAAGGCGGACCCCGCCACCAGTTACGGTGACCCGCATTTAGAAGAACAACATGCCAAACGTTACAAACCCGGGGTGTCTGTTTCTTAATAAAGTGCCGGCTAAATAAATGTGTGACGAACGGCCAATATGCGATTTTTTTGTTTGTTTTTTTTTTTAAGCGACGACAAAAATGTCACGGAGTTACACTTGAAATAAACGTCGTTACCTGGTAGTTGGAGTTCGAGATCGGACTGCCGATCGTGCTGCTGCCGCTGGTGAAGGACTCTGGCTGGGCCGGAGAAGTGCTGCTGCCGCGGGACGAGGTGTCGTAGTTCCCGGAGTAGTCCTGGTACATGGTCCAGGAGAAGCGGGGGGCTCCGAGCTACCAAGCCTTTTTTTTTTTTTAATTTTTTAACCCTTTATTTTGGTTGAGTTTTCTTTTAATCCTCGCAGCGGAAGAGCTCCGCCAGTGAAATCCGTCGGACTCGAGATGTTTCTACTTCGGATATCATAAATTAATCTCAAGATTAAAAAAAGGAAAAACAAAACGCGTACGGCTTTCACCCCTTCCCGTTGACTATAACGGTGTTGGCATGCTGTGTTGTTTGGATTCTCTTTTTTTTTTTTTTTTTTTTAACTTTCGTTCCGATCCTAAGTATCCCCCTGACACCCGCGGGTCAACGTGCGCCGACTCGGAACGAGAGTCGCGCAGCTTCCGCAGCCACCCCAGGTGAAGTGAACCTGTTGTTACGGTGACTCACGCTACCCTTCGGGGTCGTTTTAAACTCCCCCTAAAGTCGGTCCAGGGAACAGCGTCGTCGTCGTCCCCCCCCCCTAACCCGGAGACTATCTCCCGTTCACGGAACACTTCGGACTTGTTTTCCTTTCCACACTTCCTAGAGATGACTCACTTCAATGGCACTTTGAACAACTGCGACCGCTTTTCAACGCCAACGAAACGCCTGACGTCACGGCCTGGGCGTCGCGATTCCGAAAACAGGGAGGGGTTTACGTCTTCAAAAGAAAACCCCAATTTCTCTTTGCCTCCCATGAAAAAAAAAAAAAAAAAAAAAAAATCAACCGAGGGGGACATCGCGGGTGTTATGATAGAATAGCGTTGGAAAACAAAAAAAAAAAAACCCACAACGACAACGGGGTTTGTGTTCCCTCCCTTTTTTTTTTTTTTTTTTTTTCCCTTCCGTTTTGGTACCGTCCATTGACGCACGCTTCCGAAAATGGGCAGTTGCGTCAGCGAACGCACGTGGGTTTCCTTGGTAAAGCGGCGTCAGAACTACTGGAGGGATTCCCTCCCCTCGCGCGCCGAGCTCCGGACTCCAAACGGTCGGGGGCTCGAGCGGCACCACCGGAGATAGGACCGGAGATACGACCGGAGATACGACCGGAGATACGACCGGAGATAAGACCGGAGATAGGGTTTGTCAGGGAGGAACGAGACGTGGAACGTGGGATCTAAGGGGAATTATCACACACACACACACACACACACACTCACACACACACACACACACACACACACACACGCGCGGTGCAAGTGGTTTAAAGAGTAAGTCAGAAAAACCTTTTGAAACAAAATTGGGATTGTGCAGACTTCAGACCGGACTACACCATTTTTTGAAGTCGGGGGTATCCACGTTTTCCACTAAATGTACTTAACTAATCTCATAAAATGTAAATAAACCTCCATTCATTGTGATCATTATACGATTAACTTGCCTTTTGCTATTCATTATTATCGTTATTGCGAATGAATTCTGGGGACACCGACGATCCAAATGTCCTATTGACGCGGGTGTGTGAGATGCCTTCTGGGACCAATTATGGATTTCGTGAAACGCAGCACGAGTTAGAGTCTTCCGAGTTTCCTTTAAACGCCGCATCGGATAGGTCGTCCGTGCACGTGTACGCAAGTGGCTGGATGCGAATGAGCTCAGAAAGATGAACTTCGGATGGTGACGTCACAAAGCAGCCCCCCCCCCCCGCTCCGAAAACCAATCAAATCGCCTCAGCCTTCCTTTACCTCTGGTAAAATTCCGACAGTTTTTCACAAATTTTTGCTCCGAATCGATATTGATCAAACTCGAACGGCGAGACGTCCGAAACGTCCCGGTTCCAGCGAGACCTCAACCATGTCGGTGCGTACTGCGATTGTCGTGTTCCAGATACTTTTAGGCCGAAAAAAGATGAGAATGGTAAAATAAAAATAATCCCAACAATAACAATATTTATAATTAGGCGGGCCGGACCCTAATGATAAATATAGCTGCAGGCAGCAATACAGGGCATCCAGTTTAGTCGCGTTAGGTATGTATTACAGTTTTCAGGGTTCTGTGAAAAGCAGCACGAGTTTTCCGAGCGCAACTCTCCGAACGTAAATGAGCACCCAGAGACGGAACCAGACATAGAGTATATAACGTTGGTTCATGATGTCACAAAGCGCCCCGCTCCACCATCTAATCAAAGTGCGCCAACGTTCTTCAACCTCCGGTAAACGTTTTTTTCCACTGAAGTCCTGCTACAAATGTGGGTTCGGCGCTCCACGGCGTCCCAACCCGATGGATTTTCGCAGCGCTGTACTTTTGGGTGTGTGTGAAAAACATCAGCAATTCCTTTTTTTTTTCGTGCAAAATGATCATAGCAGACTTATGTTTGTTTCCTGAAGTTGTTTTCCATCGCTCAACATATTTTCAAAACTGAGTTTGATTTCTAAATATTAAATAGATAATAAAAAGTTCAGGCTACGTGCTCGATCAGCATGCGTTTAGTTACTTACCAACAAGTTGTTGAACAAACAGTGAACAGTGAACAGGGTGCAAACATGCAGATCAACATCCTTCCATATTCAGTGTGGTGTCAAGTCAGAATATGAAGCCGTTTCGATAAAGTAAGGTTATGAAGTGTATCGAATCATGAACGACTACACCACGTCTTGAAAAAAAAATGGTGCGCTGATGCCACTGACCCCGCCTCAAAGTTCACCAAGAAGAGCTTCTTCTAAAATAAAACAATGTTTTAAAGAAACAAAAACAATAAATAAACTTGAAGTGAAATTTTCACTTCTCTGTGAAACGATGTAATCTCCGTGTTGTTATGGAATACAAGAAGAGGGCGGAAGAAGCTCTCAATTATATTGCGGAACTGGCAACGGGAGGCGGCGGATTATTATGATTATTATCATCCGGGGTCCAGCTCTTGAGTTCGGAGTTTAATTTCAGAATAGTGAAAAATTACAGAATTCAGAGGAAAAGAAAAATCTGATAAATCAGTTTTCTGACTTCAATCTCAGAATTATATAATGTTGAATCCTGGGAATGAAATCAGAATGTGGCCCTAATCCTCTCCCGTACATATCCAATCACTAAAGACCTTTTTGTTAAACATTGGACATATAGTGTCGGTGCACAATTGGCTCCATTAGGCATCAGTGCTTTGTGCATAATATGAAGAGGCACCGCACCCCGCTCCCCTTCAGATAAAGCATTGCTGCAACATAAATGGTCAAATTTAACTGCATGGTCTTTAATACAGACAGGGTAGTATTTCTTCAAATGAAATGTGGGCTAATTTAAATTCGGACGCATCTCTTTAACAAGGGCAAAGTGCCCAGAATGTGACATGTTGCCGATATGAAAAGACGCATTACAAATAATCCAATTGGACGCGGTTTCTATTTCAATCTGCATCGGCACAATCGGCTATATTCAGCAGTCTTAAAACTGTTTGTGGGATTACGCGCCTTTGCCAACTGTTGTGCCGCCGTAAAGTTAAATGACCCGTTTAGAGGAAAAGCCAGAGAAGTGATGGAAAGTAGGTGCCGAGCAGCCTACTCTTGCCAGATTACTTATTTATGTACTTATTTGTTACGTATTTAAAGTGGTAATCTGTGAGATTATTTTGTTAAAAAAAACCATATTTGATAGTCATCGCGTATTTATTTAGCTGTCACTTTATAAAAAACAGCCTTTCAATGCATTTGTGTTATGTATGCGCTTCCCTTTATGATGTTTGCATTGTTGGTGGCGTAGTCCGCCACGTGCCAAGTGAATGGCAGCCGCAGTGAATTGATACATCAGCGTAGCTAGTTGTGGTCAGTAAACTGTCGATATGGATGAACATTCACAGTAAATGACAGCACCCTGGGATGAAAAGAGCCGCTGGTAGTGTAGTCCTCCCGACACAGACAATCTGATGGATTACCACTTTAAATATCTTTTGTTTGCAACCTTCCCTTCGGCATTTCCCTTGGCACGCTTTTCACCCTGTCCCCTCCAGCCCCGCGGGTGTAATAGCTATATTTGAAAGTGTAATCCCGTCCGTTCCATTGCTTTTGCTTTGCTTTAAACACGTTAACAGCCCGTGAACCGGACCTGGATTTCATGTAGAATTACGCGTTCAGCTCTGATTACCACATCCGCACCCTGACAGGTCCCAGATTTCGGAAGACGAGGAGCACTTTTCTAGGCGGGAGCAAACTAACACCAGATGGGATGCACGGAATGGAAAGAATGCTTACAATGCAGACAGGAAAGCAGGGGGTAGGCTGGGGGTTAATTCCCATCCTAACCATGTCAGGAAGTTAAATCTGACGCGATATTCCGCGGTCGTGCGCTATTGTCCGCCTGGCGACGGATACGCACGGCAGAATGCGCGGCAGTCGCACAGGAAAGGCGACGCAGGTAGGCTGCTTTGGAGGCGGTACATCTCATCTCACCTTCGTTAGGCAACGTGCTGCCGCCGAGGAACGTCCAGCTTAGCGGGTCGCGGCCGAGTGAGTGACCTAGATGCCTCGGGTACGCTGGTGACGTATGGGGGCAACGGGGATGACGACGGACGCCTAAATCTAAAATCATAGAGGTGAGACGCAAGTTAGGCAGCCCTTCAAGCGGCCCGCGTTGGCCTGCACTGTGTATGCCATGGGATGTTGGTTCTACCGTACGGTAGTAGCAGTGGAACAATACTTGCCCAATCTGTTGGGGGATGTATGGTCGTTTTCTGAAATCTATGGCAGAGCAAATCGTGAGCTCCGATTGAAAATGTCTCCAGATGAAGAACACGGTGGGGGATGTTAAAATTGCACTTACACTTTGCTCCCTTCGGGTCAGCACCGTTCACACTCAGGCGTATGCTTATGAGTTTTAATACCTCAACCTGGATAATACCTCGACCATGACCTGCATGGCTAATCCGACGGCTCAAGTGCTTGAAAATAATACGCACGCAGACCGTAAAGTGCTGACGCGGGGGATGCGGGTTCCAAAAACAAAATTTGTTCCGAGTCGCAGTCCGATCGGTGCGTCTATGCCGGGCATCTTCAACGTGACAAAACAAAATGATGCGAGAGTTATGGCAAACATTTTTTTTTTTTTCCCAAAATACTTTGTTTCCGCGAGTCTTCTCCAAGTTTTGTTCACCACATGGCCAAAGAACGAGAACAAATCCTCACCTCATATTTGGTGTATACCGGCCTCAAGGGTAGGTGGCTTTTCTTTCAAAAAGTCTGATATCACCTAAATGACTGTGCTTCATGGATTATCTCGCTGGACATCCTTTCCTGAGATGTTTCGTACAAGTTAACCAAAAAAAGTCTGGCGTCCTCTATGGCAACAAGACATCATTTCCCGTGGACGGAGCCCATACAAATGACACTAAGCACCTTTCATCAATTTCGTTGACCGGTTACCTTGACAACTTGCGCAGAGCTTTTATCTAAAAAGGGAACAGGAGGATCATTGACACAGTCTCGACCTCGAGAGCGTGTGGGATTGCGTAGAGAAGAATTTTAATCAATTTGGCCGCACATCCTCCTATACAATGGATCGCGGCTGAATGCGCGGGGCCTTCGACGCGGCCGCTGTGGCGCAATCATAAGACAAAGTGCAGCGCGTCTGCCCCGCCCGGCAACACGCCGCGTTCAGGCAAAACAAATGCCTCGGGGTCGAGCGCGGTCTGTTGTCCAGATGCTGGGGCTCAGAAAAGGCAGTGAAGGGCCACCCACAGTCGTGGACTCGTCAGTGGATGATTTAATGACTGTCCTTCACTGCAGAATGCAAACCAAAAAACACTGAAAGCATGTCCAAAGTGTGTTGTCATTGTATGCTGCAGTGCTTTTCCCAACCACCAGCGTGAACCACCGCAAAAGTGTTTCCAGTGATGAAAACTTTGGTTTTGCGCGGCGAGATCAAAATGGCAAGGCCGTAATAATTCATCCTTTGCATCCGGAATAGCAACTCTGTGTCTCCCAGAACAAGGTTGACTCTGAAAGTGAGGACGATGGGGGACAATGAAAGGTTCCAACTTTTTGTTTCGGTGGTTGACGAGTCGCTCTCTATAAAGAGTGATTTGGTCGAGTCATTTGAAAAGATTTGAGTCTTGCATCATAATAAGTTCCACGTGTCTGCGACGTTTCGAGCGATTGACAGGATGGCGGTCTGCCAAAGGTTTGGAAAATTGTGTTCTAGGCGACGATGAAACACCTGCGTTACCGGTTTCAGTTCCAACTGGATTGTTTGTCAGATTCAGTTGGCGTAACACGTGCCGGTATTTATTTTGGTGGAATGAATAGAGTACATCAGCCACTTAATTAAGTCAGTGATTATTTTCAGTTTGTGAACTGAAGATTGACGCAGCGGAGGGGAGACGGGCGTTTAGAAATCGCTGGGAGGTGGGGAATGGCGGGTGGTGCCGTCTTATCAACCGCCAGCACGTAGCAACCCAATGTATCGGCCGCTTGTTTTTGCCGCGGCGGCCGGGGACAAACCTGACGCGTGACTCAACTGTTTTTTTGGTCAAGTTCAGCCGCCGCTCATTCCGACTCAGCGCCGCCATTGTCGCGGTTAATCTAATATGCGTCTCGCCGCGGACGATTTGTTGTTCGGCGTTTGAAAGAAACAAAACAAAACAAAAAAAACCCCAATTCCCTTCGCCGAGCTGATCCGTGGGTGATTTAGCGGCCGCGGGGCGGGGGAACGCGGCGGTTCCACGTACAAGACATTCCTTCCGACTCCGGCAGCGCGTTCGCAGCCAGTGGGGGTATCGGTTTCTGATACAATGGAAGGAAGTGCGTCACGAGTGCCTCGCACCTCGAAACAAAGAAGAATGGAACGAGACGCCGGCAAAGGCAAAAACAACGGAGAGAGAGAGAGGGAAAGAGAGGGGGGGGCGGCGGAAGAAGTGAACAAATAACAGGGTCCAGGAGAAGAGTGGTAGCGGGGGGAGGGGGGGGGGGGGGGGGGCGCTTCTGACAGGCATGAAGCGGCCACCTCAGCCACCTGCAGCCTGGGCATAAACAACCTCCTTCCACTCTTACTGGACGTGCGCGCAGTTTGTTTTGTCTACGGAAGGAAAGAAACCAGAAGAAAAACAAGAGCGGGAATACTCGAGAGCAATGTTTTTCTGGCCGGGGCGACTTGAACGCACAGGCTTTTCTGTGTCCCCTCGTTACTCTGTTTGAGTCCCTCCCCGTGCGTTGCGTTGTTTGTCGCCCGCCTCGGTCCAAAACAGCCAAATCAATCAATGAAATCGCAGCGCAACGCACAATGGAGAGGTTTATCTCGCTCCGTCAACATGGCTGTCCGTGATATTTACGGGAATGCCGGCTGGCGAGACAGGAGCGCGGTCCGGGCAGCTTGGAATGTTAATGGCTTTTGGCCGGGGCACGCCTCCTGTTTGGGTTGAGCTCCCGATAACTCATATCAAGTCCGTCCGTCCGCGTCCGTGTCCTCCCTCCTCCTCCCCCCTGAAAGCGCAGCATTCCCCACAGCGGAGCGTTAAAACCCCTGTCAAATTTTGTTAGTGCCAAAAAAAAAAAAAAAAAAAAGAAGGCCTGGGCAGAGGGGGAAGGAAGCGTTTTAGCCCTTCGCCTAATCATGTGGTGCCGCACTGAAAAATTGTGTCAAAGGCTGCTCGCGTGTCTCAAGGGGAAATTGCAAAGCTGCCTTTCCGTGGTCGGCTCATAATACAGCGCTGCAAAAAAATCGTCCTCCAACCGCAGCGGTGCAGCGGGCAACACCTGTAGGATCATGGTCGTTGGAGAATAAATCCCCCCGTTGGCTTTTCTTGTAACATCTGAGCCGGCGGCAGACGGCGGCCGCTCCGATCCTCCGAGCTGAGTTTGCAGACGTGTCCTTGAGCAGGACACCTAACCCCTGAGAGCCACTTGACCAGCCGCTCGTCTCCTTGCACGGTTGAAGCCGCCGTCAGTTTCAGTCGCATCGAATTGATCGATATAATTGAGAGAGCGAGAGGGAGATTTGGTGGAGGGGGTGGCGGTCAAAGGCGAAGCAGGCAACAGAGGGAGGAAGAAGAAGATGGTTGGGGAGAGGGGGGAGCGTGTGTGTGGTGATGGGGGCGGGGGTGTGGGGGAGGTTGGTGTTGTTCCTGAGGTCTACTCTCCCCCGGTGCGTACGTTCCTTCCAGCTGGATGGAGGCTTAATGTGAGTGTGGAAAAGTGGAAAATTTAATTAGGCTGCCAAGGGGGGTTTGTGTCACTTGGCACGGGCCGCCCCCTCCCCGCCCTCACCCCCACCTACTACCACCATCAGCCTTCCCTCCGCTCTTATCTCAGTTGCCGCCACAGCCCAGCTTTATTGTCTTTCACCCACAGTCCTTGGAGGCATTGACCTGCTGGGCCAAAAGGGCAGATAGAGGTCAACAGTTCGCTGCCGCGCGATGGTTGCAAAGCGGTGGCGCCAGACATTAGCATGAGCGACGAGCGTTTAGCCGGTGCCACGACGTTGTGATTTTTTGGTTAAACCGGCGCCCAAACCTAATAACTGTACGGGACGACTTCTTCTCGGGGGAAATATTAACCTTTGGCCGTTCCAAGGCCGAAAAAGACTCACCTTCAACGTGAGTTGGATTACCCAATTCTGGATTACAAAATTGAGAAAAGGACAGTGGAACCAAACTTGCAACGTCCAATTGCTGCGGCTACTCCAAAACAAAGATGGAAATAAATGTCTACTGCAAGTCAAAAGTGAATATATAGGAAACTGACAGGGATCCCCCGCTGCGATGGAGGAAGTTGAAAGGTTCCTGACGCCGACACCCGATGACAGGGTGCGAAAGTGAGGTCGGAGTAAATACACCTGGTTAGTGAGGACCCATGTTCCTTACCAAGAAAATAGTCAATTCAGGGACCTCACGAGTATAGTAGAACAAGCCACACACACACACACACACACACACACACAGCTGGGCGGTGCGAGTGTTGGCGGTAGCGGTTCATAAACATCAGTAGCTGTCGAAAGACTCCATTTGATGTTGTTTCTCTCCCTTTGACACCACAAAGGCTGTGGGAAAATGCACACCTAAACAAGCTGGTTTAAAAGGAATCAAATAAAAAAACTACACATGCACGCACGCGCACACACGCACACACACACACAAACACAAACACACACACACACACACACACACACACGACCTCATCACATCCGTTGTGGCTCCGAGGGGAAACTTTCTCCCAAGTATTCTCATAAAAAAAAAAAAATTCTCATAGTTTGTTGTGTGTATATTTTGGGGAAGGGGAAAGGGAGGAGGCAGTGGTGTGTGTAATGTGTGTAATGTGTGTGTGTGTGGTCGTGTGTGTGTGTGCGTGTGTGTGTCTTGTCACATTACATGTACCTGTCGGCCGGCTGTCATCCCGCTCGACAGGTCTATCAGTGTCCAGGACCGATCAGCGCGGCGTCCCCGCAGCCTGACAGGCTGAACCGACAGCCCCGCGATCCAGCCTGACAGCTCCCCAGGTAGCGAGGGGGGAGGGGGGGCGAGGGGGGGGGGGGCCGCGGAGGGAGGGGGATGAAGTTAAGCAACGCCGGTTAAAAAGAAAGAAAATCGTAATCAGACCACGAGGGGTCTGGATTGAACGCCGGGCCTCAACAGAACAGCTGCATTTAGAAGTCTGTCGGGGTAATCTGCCTCGACAGTTAGAAAACAAACGTGACTGCCAGTACCAGGAGTGAGCGTGAGTATTCAAACAAACTCATTTGCCTCTCATCTCTGTGTTGAGCCCCAGCCAATAGATCGCTAACAAGTGTGTGTGTGTGTGTGTGTGTGTGTGTGTGTGTGTGTGTGTGTGTGTGTGTGTGTGTGTGTGTGTGTGTGTGTGTGTGTGTGTGTGTGTGTGTGTGTGTGTGTGTGTGTGTGTGTGTGTGTGTGTGTGTGTGTGTGTGTGTGTGTTGGGGAGGGGGGGATGTGCTTGGGTTTTAACCCATGACAGGTTTAAAAAGCAACTGTCTATGATCACAGCCCCGGGTGTGGGGTGGTGTAGAGGCATCGGGGGAGAGCGAGGCGCGCGCGCACACACACACACACACACACACACACACACACACACACACACACACACACACACACACACACACACACACACACACACGTCTTTATCTTGTCAGAAGCCCCTCCGAACCGCCCAAACAAGTGAGTGGGAGAAAAATGGAGGGGAGGGGGACTCATTTGATCGGCTTAGCCGCGCTCTCCTGGCTCCTCTGCGAACGGCGAGTAATTAGCAATTAACAACCAGGGGTTTTAACGAGATCCAGCTATTATCGGCGAGCGGGCGGGGGGGGGGGGGTGGGGGCGGATTTTTGGGTGTGATCAGGAAAAAAAAAAAAAAAAAAAAGTGCGCGGGAAAGCGGCACCGAAGCCGTAATTCCCCGGTGTTAGCGACACATCTCTGGGCCATTTTTTCCCCCCAGATCAAACAGGAAGTAACAAAAGGCCCCAAATCCCCCTCCCTCCCCTGCACTCCCCTCCCTCTCTAAAATTAGTTAAGCCTCTCGGTTCAGTTCCCATCATCCCCCGCACGGCGCGCGTCAACATCCCGACGATCGCCAACGCTCCCCCCCCCCCCCCACACACACACGCACACACACACACACACACACACACTCTTACAATAGGGGCAGGGGGGTTCGGAGGGGGGGGGGGAGGTCCTCCCATGTGTCACTCTGAATTTGTACCCAACAAAGTACCCGACAGTCATTGGCGTTGAGGAATACGCCGTGCACGAAGGTTCGAGAGGTTTCTGCGGAGGAAGTTATTATGGGATGGAGGCGGCGCGCGCGGGCTGACAGATGGAGCCGCTCGAGTCAGAGAAAACCGTCTTCCCTCCGACGACCTCCCCTCGCAAATTTCCCCACTGCCCCGTCCTTCCTTCCTTCCCTCCCTCCCTCCCTCCCTCCCTCCTTCCTACGGTGGCGCAGTGCATTGCACTGCTGCCTCACAGCAAGAAGGTCCTGGGTTCGATTCCCGCCTGGGGCGCTGTTGGCACCGTGCTCCGGCGGGTTATCTTCCAAAACAGGAGCCTTTCTGTGTGGAGTTTGCATGTTCTCCCCGTGTTCACATGGGGTTTTCTCCCCCTCACGTCAGTAAGGACCCCCCACCAAAAACATGCACCCATCATCGTCTGACCAGCGATGGACACTTATCACCTGGTCCCCGGGCGCGTCCACGTATGCTGCCCACTGCTCCTGGCTGTGGCCCCGGAGGAAGGACAAGCCAGGATGGGTTAAACGCAGAGGAGCCATTTCACCGGCCACCATCAAGCATGTGCGTGTGTGTGTGTGCAAGCATGTGTTGTGGAGTGTCGTGTGACAATTAAAGACTGTTTCTTCTTTCTGTTTCCTTCCTTTCCTCCTCCTCCTGAGTTTTCCATCGTCGCGCGCAAGGTTTGGGCGAGGGCGAGGATTTTCAACCACTCTCACTTTTGCTCCCCCACCTTCACTTTGTCTTTATCGCTCTCTCTCTCTCTCGCGCTGGAACGGTGACCGGCCTATTCGACACACATCGCTCCACGGACCCCCCATCCGGGATCATTTGTGTCGTTCAGTCCAAGCTTCCGCACCTGTCTTTACCTCCTGTTAAGCACTAAAAACGTCCGAAACAAGCAGAACTGTGCTCACCATCACCCAATTAATATGGCCAGACAAACAGTTAGTGATGCAAGACTCGCAGCGGACGCGTCTTTGAAATGACTCAGGAGTCAGGAGTCACTCCGACAAAAGAGTGAGTCTTCGATTCACAAACTAAAAATAGTTACTGGGGACTAAATTAAAGCCCAAGTGACTCGGCAAGAACCGAATCTCAAAAAACATTAGAACCCTTCATCCCTGTGAATAGTCCTCACTCTCAGAGTGAGTCTTGTTCCGCTGGAGCTGCTCTTCTCTCTGACACTGATCAATTCGTTTCATTGTTGATGCCTGGCAATTTGGATCACAACACAAAAGCAAATTGTTTTTGTGGAATTTGAGAGACAGAGGTAAGAGTCGGATAACTAGGATCAAAATGATACAATTGATTCCCTAACAGTGCTAACATCTTGTGAACGAAATAACACTGAAGTTTACCCGTTGATCATTCCGGCTGGGGACCCCCGGAATCTCTTGAAGGACCCCCGGGGGACCTCCCATTGAGAACTCCCCCCCGCTTTATACCTTCTCGAAAACCCATGCAGTCTTTGACACACCCGTTTTGCTTACCTTCGGGTGGCCAAGCCAGGGTAAGTGGTGCCAGCAGCCAACTATTTTGGGTGTGTGTGTGTGTGTGTGTGTGTGTGTGTGTGTGTGTGTGTGTGTGTGGGAGGGAGGGGGGGGGGGTGCTGGGTTGTTGTTTTTTTTTCTTCCGCAGCTTTAAGTGATCCTGTTCGCACACTTGTCAGTGCTCTGGAGCCGGGGATGGCAGGTCTTTAGCCGGCGTGCTCGCCTCTAGCCGCTTACCGGGCTGACACCGGAGCACTTCATGTTAATCTAATGCTGACGTCCGTGTTCCTCCCCGGCTCCGTTGGAGCTGGCGACACCTGCTTTGGGGGTGGGGGTGCTCGAAGGGTACCGGGGAGGTGGAGGAGACGGAGGAGGAGCTGGTGCGGGGTCTTGCCAGCATTCTCCACATCGCCCGGTGTGAGTTCTGTTGGTTGGTGGAATGACCACCTGTCATGTAATGCAGATGGAAAAAAACGCAACTAGTTAAACTCCATACAGTCAAAACCAAGAAGTTACTATAACTATCAGCAACCATAACTATCAGCAACCATAACTATCAGCAACCATAGCTCCTATAACTATCAGCAATCATAACTATCAGCAGCCATAACTATCAGCAACCATAACAACCAGCAACCCTAACTATCAGCAACCGTAACTATTAACAACCATTACTATTCACAACCATAACTATGAGCAACTGTAACTATCAGCAACCGTAACTATCAGCAACCATAACTTTCAGCTATAACTATCAGCAACCATAACTATAAGCTATCATTACTATCAGCTATCATATCTACCAGCAACCTATAACTATCAGCTATAAACTGATCAGCTACAACATTAAAACCACCACTAAAGCCACTAATATTCTGTAGCTCCCTCTCGTGCCACCCAACCACCGACCATCCACATGATGTCGAAGAAAATGTGATTCATCAGAGCAGGTCACCTTCTTCCATTGCTCCATGGTCCAGTTGTGATGCTCACGTGTCCATTGTAGGTGCTTTCAGTGGTGGACAGGGGTCAGCATGGACACTCTGACTGGTCTGCAGCTACACAGCCTCATACACAGCAAGCTGTGATGCACTGTGTGTCCTTTCTATCACAGCAGCATCAACTTCTTCAGCCATTTGTGCTACAGTAGCTCTTCTGTGGGATCAGACCAGACGGGCTGGACTTCACTACTCACGCACATCAATGAGCCTTGGGCGCCCATGACCCTGTCACTGGTTCACCAGTCGTCCTTCCTTGGACCACTTTTGGTAGGTACTAACCACTGCATACTGGGAACACAAGACCTCCCGTTTTGGAGATGCTCGGACCCAGTCGTCCAGCCATCACAATTTGTCCCTTGTCAAAGTTGCTCAGATCCTTACGCTTGCCCATTTCTCCTGCCTCCAACACATCAACTTCAAGAACTGACTGTTCACTTGCTGCCTAATATATCCCACCTCTTGACAGGTGCCATTGGAACGACATGAGCAATGTTATTCACTTCACCTTTCAGTGGTTTTAATGTTGTGGCTGATAAGTGGACCTATCAACTACCATAACTATCAGCTACCATAACTACTGTATCAGATATATCAAGCAGATGTCATAGCTATGAGCTATAACTATAAACTTAGAACTTAACTTAACAGGGCGCTCAGATCGATTTGACTCGTTCCTCCTGGTCAGAAGATTCCCCATGCTAATTATTCGCAGCCTTTAATTATTCTGTCCGACTGCCATCGAGATCTCTTAAAGACGCTGGGATTAGTTTGGATTTGGAGTATTAGCGCCTGAGGGCTGGCAAGACCTCTGGCACTGTGATGCAGGGCAGGTTGAGAAGAAGGCAATCTTCAAAAGGTGCCTTAAGCAGCACCTCCTCGGATCATTACACTGGATAAATCCCCGCTAAGTTGCTTAAAAAGTCTGCGGAGGAGAGGTGAGAGCCCTGTGGAGGGGTGTTGGGGGTGGGAGCTGGTGGTAGGCACTTTTGAGGGAAGGGGGGTCTTAAACGTATGTGACTTTACGTCAAGCGTGACACGGTTTAAAAGCACTGAGAGAATTGTTTACAACTTACTTAAAGGGCTTATGCCAAGTCGGGTCAGCGTCAAAGGTTGAGGTAAACACTAGAGACACGGGGATGGCATACCTTCCAAAGCAGGCTGCAGAAGTAACCTTTAGGGGGGGGATTTTGAAACAATGTTGATATTTCCCATCTATGAAGCTCTTTTTTACGCAAACTCGTAGGACCATCGTTGATCTGGAACCTTTACACAAGCTCCCAAAAATCAGCACCCAACTTTACACACCAACTCCCTTTTGTTGTGCATTTGAGCGGACCTCCAGCATGCAATAAGATGATGATTTATTCTGCCCTGGGAAGACATTTAAGTGGTACAGCAGCAGAAAAATAAAACAGAACCGTGCCAGTTGAGGTCCAAAGAGCTAAGAAAAATGCAATAAAATAAAATGAAATATGTACACAATTGGCAAAAAGAAGTTATGAGTGACTGGCTTTATGAATCCAACGTGGCTACACATTTCGACCCTTGAAACGCGGGGAGTTGAAGTGCGGACTCTAAAACAATTGTTAACCTAGAATGAATTGCGGGTCAAGGAGGCCATAGCAGACACTGAAACGACCTTGCATGAATGCGAATACCGTAGTTATATATATAACATTGGCAATTTGGGGAAAATATCCGGATAATATGTCCAATTTGACACATTGGCCGTGCTTGTGCATTGAACAATTGCCTTAAATGCATATGGGATTGGGTTTTGAGTTATGGGATTGAGTTTAAAGTCATAACTTCAAATATGCCTCCAATTTTATGACTGCGTGTTTTTAACATTTACCCTTATTAGGAACAGATGGCCAAGGATCATAGCCAACAAAGAAATGGAAGTCGAGTGGATACCCCAAAGACGGTTGGTATTTGTATCTCCTCCACTCTTCTCGCACTTCTCTGCCAACTCAAGACCAGGGTTTTGGCGGTGGGGAAAACAGATAATGATTGATTCCAACTTGATTCCAGCTAGGCCTGAAACTTGGGATGACTTTAAGCTCATAATACAATCTGTTATCATTTTTTTAGTTACCATCAGCCCTGATACACACAAATCCCCCGCAAAACCTCAAACCAATGCAGAGATACTCCAAACCCTCCAAACTTTCCCCTGGTGCAAAGTCACCATTTTCCTGAATTGTTGCATCGTCAAGCTCGACTACCGCTGGCTCATGCTTGTTAAAGGCGCTACCCATAACTCCTGTTTCCCTCTTCTCTGAACTCATCCCTCCCTCCCAAACGTACATCCTTCCCTCACACACACACACACACACACACACACACACACACACACACACACACACACACACACACACACACACACACACACACACACACACACACACACACACACACACACACACACACACACACACACACACCCTCCAGCCTTCCAAAAAATGAGAGCAGTGCGTCCCGCGGCTGACGGCAGAGATGTTTTGAAAGCAGGTCGGCAAAGGTTAGATCAAGAAACATGGAGCGGGGGGCAGTGGAGAGACAAAAATAATCTTGCTTTTTAATTATTTTTTATTAAGAGCCTTGATGCTATTAACTGCCCCAGATACATTCAGCCTATAGTTCCCAATTAGACTTGACAGTCGCTGCATTACCCACAATAAATATAGCAGAGGGGGCTGGCCCCGGGGCCAGGAAGGACCCCTAACTGTGACCCTCATGTTTAATGATGAAAACAAGCAAAGCGCTCGCTCTCTCTCTCCCGTCTTGCTCAAACAGGCGAGTGTGTGCGGTCGTGTACGTACACATGCACACATGTACTCAATTCTTGTTGCTTCTTATAATCCTCCTGCAAAATAATACTCATATAAGCCCTCTTCATATTAAAAACACCGGCCACCAAGGTTTTATTTTCTCAGGGTTTATTAAAAGCAGTGACATGAGATTAAGGCTGACATGTTTTAGCTAATGTAGTTTTTGTAAATATGCCAATCAGTGACATTGCAGGATTGAAACAAATATGAAAGAAAATACACATTACAGCATTTCTAACATCAACTTTTATCTGCTGGTGACGGAAAACTAAAACAGAAGACGTGGCTTTTTTTTCTTTTAAATGGATTGACACATTTTTTGTTGTTTGTCCGACAAATAAATTATATTTTAGAATCAAGAGAGAGGGAGAGAAATAGACAATAGACATAGCTATAGAGTGATAGAGACATAAAGATAGTTACACAGAGAGAGAGATATTGAGAGATAAATAGATCCCTCAGAGAGCCCTCTGCGCTGACATGATCAATGAGAAGTGATAATACATCGAGGATGAAAAAAAAAACAACAATAAAACAAACAAAAAAAGCAAGTCTGCCACTCCAGCCTGCGTGGCCGATACAAGATGTGACACAAAGACAAAAACCCGCACAAACTGAAAAGCCGCCGTGAGCTGTGCAGTTTGCGTCCGTGCCACGCGTAGAAGGAAACGCTTTGAAACAAAGAGACACACACACACACACACACACACACACACACACACACACACACACACACACACACACACACACACACACACACACACACACACACACCTCCAGGCTTGCTATTAAGATGGAGAGCACTAGAGCTTCCCATTGGCAAAGGCCCCCTCCTGGAACTGAGGTATGAAGCTCTTGAAGTACGCCCTGTGTGTTAGAGAAAGAGGGGGAGAGAGAGAGAGAGAGAGAAATATGTGAGCGAATGAAATTAACACACAATTAACACAATTAACACAATAACAACAAAACCACCCCCCCGCCCCCGCAAAAAACCCTTAACCCTCTATCGCAACCATTTATGATCAGACTACACAAAGTCAGCCCAATTTGACCTGATTTTGTCATGGACAACAAATTTCCAGCGTCAACCCTGAATATGAACGCCTAGAACGACAAACTGGCATTTTTCCACTGTGTTGTGTGACATAATTGATGAATCGTCAACACAGCCAAGACAGAAGTCGAGCATATCAGAATTTTTTGTATTTTCCTGCCTAGTCTGAAAACTCCTACAACGAAGAGTACTCTCTCGTTCACGGTGGTGTGGGGATGGTGTGGTTTGAGCAGTCACACCTGTCCTGGCTCTAGGTAATTGGCGCCCAGGATCAGAGTGGCTGCATACCTGTTGCTCGTTGGTTGGTCTAACGGGCAACAGGTAAAACCCCCATCCCCACACACACTCAGGAGAGGAGCCCTTGTCATGACATGTTCATCTGCTCCTGGGCTTATTCCAACTTGCCC
The DNA here is from genome assembly GCF_960531495.2 of Zeus faber. Taxonomy (NCBI): domain Eukaryota; kingdom Metazoa; phylum Chordata; class Actinopteri; order Zeiformes; family Zeidae; genus Zeus; species Zeus faber. The sequence goes on from NC_137198.1 coordinate 23,786,268, forward strand.
ACACTCTACGATACACTGTGTCTGAAACCTCATTGTCTGTGTCTCTGTGCCGGAGGGCCCTGAAACTGCCACACTGGCACCTGAACAGGGACTCAGGCACGGGGAAGGGACACAGAAGGGCTGTCTGAAGACGCCCTGGAGCCGCTAGCAGGTCAACGGGCGGCCCCAGCACCAATCCTCTGCCGACTGGCAGCAGCAACACCCAGGGGATCCGGCGGAGGACCAGGGGAGAAGCAGCCGCAGCTCTTACCACCGGTAACTGCCTGCAGCTAGCTACTCCGCCCAGCAGTCACCGCTGGGACCATCTAGCAGCCAGGCCACCCCTCCAAGCAGCAGCTCGAAAGGGAGGAGGGGAGTCTGCACCGTCGCCCTGGGGGAAGGAAGCCTATGGACCGTGCTGTTCCGGGGAACCATGTCCCCTGGAAGGGGACCAGTTCATTTATTTTGGACATTTGTTGGTCTAAGGTATCGGAACCCTGTTTCAGAGTCCAGAGTTGTATTTATTTAAGGTACAGGAACCCTACGTCAGAGTCTGTCCTTTTCAGGTATGGTCACCCTGTATCAGCAACCATAACTATCAGCTACCCACTGTATCCTGTGGAGGGGGGGTAGGCCAGTTGGCCTCAGTTTGGTGTTGGGGGTATGTGGTGTGGGGATGGTGTGGTTTGAGCACCCACACGGGTCCTGGATCCACGTAATTGGGCCCAGGATCAGAGTGGCTGCATAACTGTTGCTCGTTGGTTGGTCTAACGGGTAAAACCCCCATCCCCACACACACACTCAGGAGAGGAGCCCTTGTCATGACATGTCTATCTGCTCCTGGGCTTATTCCAACTAGCCCGCTCTCTACGATACACTGTGTATCTGAAACATCCTCGTCTGTGTCTCTGTGCAGGAGGGCCCTAAAACAGGCACATTCACATAGCCTGTTTGTAGACATGGCAAGAAGAGAGCGGGGACTGCCCATTGTACCGACACCCCATTATTCCAAAACCCCAATAGTGCAAAAAATGTGCCATTGCACCCGGGAAGGTCCGATGACATCATTCTGCATAATAATTTAGCCATGTGCCCCAGGCGTGTCCGGGGATGGGTGCTCTTGTCTTAGCTCCGTCAGCGGAGTGAACCGAGTCTGTCCAGCAGGCGCGGGGAGACGGGGAGGTGGAAGCCGAAACTGATTCAGATTGTATGTCAGTTGCCAACACATTGTCCAAATGATCACATCTACACTAGAATGGGTCCACAATCACTTTTTCTTTCTTTTCTTTTGGGGACACAAGGCCGACAGCATCACACACAGCGCTTCTGTTGACATGTTTTTTGACAGTTTCTTGACCCTCCCGCCGACGACCTGTGAACTCGCACAACGATGATTGGTCGGGGTCATACTTGTAGGGTTGTCAGTCTCCCAACCAAGACTGCAAGAATTTATGGCACAATCGTCGCCTAATCTGACATGGTGACTATCGTGAAAGACAAAAACATTATGTAGTCTGACCCCAGCATTAGTCGGACTCTGCGAGTATGAAAGGCAAGTGTCTCTATTTACTGCGGTTAACAGGTGTAAATTAAAATCTGCTAGCAGCGCGGCAACACTCTGCACTTTTTAATAAAATATATAATAAAAGCTTAAATATGCTTGGGGATCAAAGTAGCCCAAAAAAATTAAATAATAAAACAGTTTGAATCCGTTGGCGCTGGCGCTAATCTTGGATCTGATGACAATGGAATTTAAGCTTCTAGTAAATAAGTAAATAACAAGGGCTCGGCAATATTGCACTATAATATCAATATATCGGGATAATACAGATATTCCAATATCTATATTGCAATATATCGGAATAATATCAATATCACAATATATTGATTTAGTGATATCACTATAATATCGATATATTGCAACATATCGGTATAATATCGGTATTGCAATATATGGCATATCTATATTGTGATAAATGGGTATAATATCGCTATCACATATCTATATTGTGATGAAGAAGAAGAAGAATCTTTAATTGTCACACAGCACACCACACTACAACACATGCACACACACACACACATGCACATGCTTTGGATGGTGGCCGGTGAAATGGTTCCTCTGCGTTTAACCCATCCTGGCTTGTCCTTCCTCCGGGGGCACAGCCAGGAGCAGTGGGCAGCATTCGTGGACGCGCCCGGGGACCTGGTGACGAGTGTCCATCGCTGGTCAGACGATGATGTGTGCATGTTTTTGGGGGATGTCCTTACTGACGTGAGGTGGAGGAAACCTCATGTGAGCACGGGGAGAACATGCAAACTCCACACAGAAAGGCTCCTATTTGGGAGATAACCCGCCCGGAGCACAGGGCCAACAGCGCCCCAGGCGGGAATCGAACCCAGGACCCTCTTGCTGTGAGGCAACAGTGCAATGCACTGATCTGGGATTTTGATGTCAGGGATTTTGTAAATATCGTAAGAAAGCACATAGTTGGCCCATATAGTCAAAATCATCGATATTGAGATATTGTTACAGAAATATCGCAATATGTCATTTTGTCAATATAATCGCACGGCAGGGAGCAGGTATGTTTGACAGTATTTCACTGTGGCCGCTTTGAGCTGTGTAGTGAGCAAACAGCTCTGGCGACGGCAGTGGACCACGCCTGTAGATTAAGCGTTTTGAGGTCACGCCGGTTTGTGTGGAATGACGTCGTCAGCTCTATCAACAGGCAGGCCCAGGTGTCGCCTCCAGCCCAGAACAATACGCTCTTATCCTGCACTACTTTCCCACCCATGCACAAAAACTGAGCTCCCGACAGAGCATTACAAGGTTATGGCAGAACTGTCGTTAACTGAATTAGGGACGTTTTTTTTTTACTGTCTTTTTGAGCCATTAGACCAATTAGACCAATAAAAGGGTTTTTCCCCCCCCTCATCAGATCCACTGGAAATAACCCCCAAATATGAATGACAAACCAAATAACAAATAAATAAATAAATACAACGCACAAAATTAAATATAATGATAGTAATACATAAACAATAATTCTGATTCTAAACATGGGGAATGTTTTTTTTTCCCGCGTTTTTGAGAAATTATGAGGAGCGATATCCACATGTAGAAATCTATAAGCAGATGAAGCAATTGCAACTCAGACTTTCCCATTAGATCCACTAGAAATCATGTGCAAATATGAACCACAAACCGAATTGACCCAGATTTCTGCTGTCTTAAAATGATGCAACTTGGGCCCCAAATAAATACAATTTGAACAAAATGATAAAAATAATAATAAATGAAATGAAAAATATATATAAATTAATAATAAAATAAATAAAATGTAAAAAAACAAAAAAAAAACAATAATAAGATAGATATAATTATAACAAATACATTATAAAAACTAATAAATGACCGACTATACTTGACATTAATGGGGTGGTATCTAGTTCTAGTTTTAGTTCTAGTCCTAATACAATCCACTCACTTGGCCCTCTTGGCCATTTCGTTGCCATCCCAACGGGGGCTGTAGGGGTAGGACTTCTGCACCTGCGAGTAGAGCTGCCCGCTGTTGGTGAAGTGGTACACTGACTGGAAGGTCAGCGTGGGCTGGTCCCTGGGGAAGTAGAGGGGGAGGTCAACTGAGAGAGAGAGAGAGAGAGAGAGAGGGGTGGGGGGGTGGGGGGGAGAGTGAGTTAATAAAAGAATGACAGCGGATATGATCTAAGCGATCAATAAAAAGACGGGCTGTGGCATGTAAGTGTGTGGGAGGTGTGTATGTGTAAGTGACGCACGTACCGTGGACCAGGAAGCAGAAATCTTTCCACATGAGCAGAAGAGTGAGCTTTGTGAACCCTTCCGCATCATATTCAACCACCCCCCTGGAAATCACACACAAAGACACACCCAGTCCAAGAGCAGCGTGTCAACACATTTCATTTTAATTCAAAGGATTAAAGATGAAGAACGGACGTGGTTGGCCCTCAAAAACGGACTCACATTCCGAAGTGACTGAGGAAGGCAGCGATGTACTCCCTTCTCTTGTGGTAGCCTTGGATCACGTACTGCACCTGGAGAGGATAGAGAGAGATAGAGAGGGAGTGAGAGGAAACAGGCAGGAAGTCATACAACAGCTGAGAACAAGATGGGTAGTAGAAGGCCAAGGGTCTGCCTGAGTACAAAAATAAAAAACAAAAACGATCACTTCTTCCTGAACTTAAGTTATCCATGTGCTTCCTGGTATGAACGTTTATTTTTTTATAAGAAGGAAATTTGTGCGTTTTCCAAACTACCTACCTTCCTTCCTTCCTGCCATTTTACCCGAAGGATGTACACTAGGGCTGCAGGAACGAAATTTGAAATTAGAATAGAATTTGAACATTAAAAAAAAACAGCACTATTTAAATGCTGAATCTTGAGTCTTGAATCTTGTCATTTGATTGTGTACTTTTTAATAAAAAAATAATTGATAATAAATGTTTTGGCTGACATTAGTGAATCAATTAACATGCGATGAGCAATAAAGTTCAATATTATTTAATCTGGTTTGTTGTACAGTGAACGCACATGAGAGAGAAATATTCCCTGTAACTGTGTGTGAAGTCTGCGTCATGGAGACGCACGAGCGCAGCGGTGCGTTTCCCTCTCCTCCGGAGTGCTACTGTGTGTACAAGGGAGAGTGCACCTTTCACCAGAATGTCCAGTAATTCAACAGATGAAAGTGGGAAATAACCCGACCATCACTGACGGAATGTCCTCTAGTGCAGAGGTTACCAACCACCGGCTAGCGGACCATGCTGGGCCACAGGGGTATTTGCCACCAGGCCGTGAGAACGCAGGCGGGATTCTTACAGGAGCGATCTGGGATTTGCTCGGATCAACGCAACGGAGCAGCAGCAGGAAAAGGAGTAAATTAATTACATCTAGAGTTTTTATTTACTTAACCCGTTCATAATGTAAACACCTTATCCCCATTATCTTAATCTAAACTTGAAATCGGCGTGAGCACGACCTGATTAACAGACCTGGATTTATCCTCAATCATTCCATTTATTGTGGCATGTAAATTTGTGGCATGTAAATACCTTAACCCGGATATGATCAGCAAATTTTTCTCCCACCCTTACAGCAGTGCAAGATTTATTATTTTGAATAAAAGAGTATTTCGACAAAAAAAAAATCCAGTTTTTATAAAAACTGGAGATTTTTTTGTTTTGTTGAAATAGGAAAAGGACTCCGGGCACCGTCCCCTTATGCAGTCGACTATTAGTCATCAGTTCAAGCCATTAGTCGACTAATCGTCACAAGTGAATGATATTAATTCCATTATTTAAATATATGTTTTTGTGGCATCAGAAAATAGTTTGAGTTCCAGGGCTGATAAAGAATATTATAACTAACATTGTTAACACTGTGCCACATTAGACTTAATGCGATAATAAAAACCGAATTATAGCTGCAGGCAGCTATTCACAGGATCCAGTTTAGTCATGTTGGGTGCTTTTTACAGTTTCCCAGTTTACACAGCACAACCCTCCTGTCTTTAAAACAACAGTCCATGTTTGCCTGTAAACCAGAACTTCACATTGTTAGAACTCACCTTGTGGGAATAGAAATAATAGAGCTGCATTCTCAGTGACGGGTGGCCGTTTGGTGCCGTGTCAGGCACCTAATTTATTTGAGTTTTTACACTTTCGGTAAGTTACTTTTCCATGGAATATGAGAAACGTTGTGGTATTCCTGTGCGTAGTTACCATTCCACCATTCCATTTTTTTCGACGCCTCGCCGGATCTTTAACACATCACTCAGTCGCACATTTCAGTGTTTTAGGGACACACTGACGACACTTTCAGGATTATTTTTTATTGTTTTTTTCATTAATCGGGCAAAGTAATGTGGACCACAGATTTAAAATATATATCAAACAGATCTACTGACATCTACCAGGTAAGAAGCTATATAAATATACATGTAAATTGATAGTTTGATAACGCCGAAACACTACAGAGTTGTGTAACCCAGTCAAAGCCGCACACTGGACATTCTCAATCGGAATCTGTACATTTCTAATAAATATGATGACATCATAAAGCGGCTTCCGGTAAATCTCATCTTGTTCATTTTAGAATGAGACCTGTTGAGACCCCGAATAACCAGCCTTTAAAATTGGTTACATTTATTAGGCCCTATTATTATTTTATTAATGCACATATTTAAATTACATAATGACATGATTTGCACTGAAATGTGGCGTACAAAAGAACATTTGCCCAGTGACGGCGTCCCGTCGTTAGGGAGCCCTCGTCGGCTGCATTTCCCGGGGGCCGCAGATCTCTGTCTGTAAATACCCGCTCCCCGTAAAGCCGGCAATTTGGTTATTGAAGAATGTGATTAACCGTTTCAAATAGCTCTTTATACACAATATTTTTTATAATATACGCAATATTTATTCAGACTTTGATACGCGTCAACTTCATGCGCCGTATGAAGTTTAATGCCTGTTAATTACCGGCAAAAGCCGCTCATCGAAAGCTGTAATTATTTTTCTGAATGTGTTGCAACAACCAGCAAGGAGACTGAACATTTATTTTTGTTAAGATTTGTGTCAAATTAAAAGCCCTCATACACAGGTCCAGCCATATAGGTTTTATGGTTAATTTTGACAAGGCGCAGCTCCCGAATGGAGTATTTTCCTGTGACTAACCGACCAATGAAAAAATTGGCCGACCAAGACTTCTCGTCTACTATTTGGGGGCAGCCCTAAAATAAATCAATCTAAATCTAAAATAAAAACACAGAGGACAACCGGCACAGCGCAGTCTGGAGGAAACAAAACTCCCCTTAGTAGTTCTCTTAGTCATGTTTGTTTTTCATTTTCCATACAAGTAGTAAAATAAGGAAACCCAATCCAAACCCTTCTCTAAATCTCTGTTCAGCCTGAAACCGGCACTGCGGCTCAGCGTTCAGAGCTTCAACTCATCATCATATTACAGTATTTTATATATTAGATATATTACAATATTAGACTCACAATATGTTCGATATTATCTTCACATTACTGTTATTAAATCATCAAATTGACCAGATTTATTATATTAGTTGGGATTATCAGTTCTTCTATTGTCTCTGCGTAATGGGCCAGCAGCGGGACGAGAGCCAGGCAGCCACCCGCCTCTCACCGGGACTCGGCTGTCAATAACCCTATGCCACTCGGCATCTAAACTCGGGTTTTTCAGAAACTGCATTATTCTATATGCATATAAACAACTTAACCCGACTATTGAGCGCAATCTGGGAATTCAGTACACTGATAAAATGCAGTGATTGACTCGCTCTCTGACTCTCCTATTCAGATTTGAAATGCTTTTGAATTGTATTAAGTAGGTAAAAATAGACAATTCATTCAAATAAGAAGAAATAAGGGAATGAAAGAATAAAAGTGCCTTACTGAGTATACCGGTAATTATTATAAGCAAAGGTTCAAAAACATGAACGAGCAAGTCAAAGTACTATCTCTCTCCCTGTCCACAAAAAACCTCGCTAACGTGTGTGTTTAGTGCACGTGACAGGTGTGGTGAGCTACAAACTCCTCTTGCTGGTGAGTGACGGCTAAGAGGCCCCCAGCGGTGGCCCAGCGTCCCGGGCAGGTGAGAAGTCCCCAGGGAAGGGGAACACGGAGGGACCGTGAGCGTGAAAGAGACCGGCAGAGTTCACCTGGTCCGAACCAGCCCCTGCTTGGGGACGCTGATGCAGTTTGGCAGCGAAGGGGGCAAGCGGGCCGACTAAAGCAGTGGTTCTCAATATGGGGTCCGGCGACCCTGCAGGGGTCCTACAAGAGGCTCCAGGGTGGTCCCCGGCAAAATTATTAATAGTTACCAGATGTTAGCACCATTAGATAACGTAGAATTATGAAAAAGAGAAGAGAGAACGGACGCATGTTCGAACATAAATAACAACAAGTAAGTGCATTGACAGGTGGGCCCACTAGCCACCTGCGCTAGCAACTGGGAAGTAGTAGCTTCATAATTGGAAATAATAATCAGGTCAACTTTCATATCGTAAATGCGAGTGTTTTTTACTCCAACAGTCTCCAGACTTTTTTATTTTTTTTGTCAGTCTGTGCTCATTACAATAACAGGATAAAAGAAAAGCTTTCAAGAATAAACACGGACAACATTTCAATGAGGAATTTAAAAATAAGGTGAATCATAAATATATTTTTATATGTGTGAATCGTCCACATCCGAACACGGCTGTGTGCCCCGATCGCACACAGCCGTGCCCCGTTCATATTTGCAATGAACAGCCGAATCCAATTCCAACAAATCCAACAAAATTCTTAGTCGGGTACAGCCCTAGAAATAAATAATAATCGGACACACACAAAAGAAATACCCCGTATGTTTAATGGACTGTCCCTCCCCCTCGCAACCGGTGCACAAAGCTGAAGTGATGAGTGAAGCAACTGAAACGTCTCTCCAGAAGTCCTTGAACATAACATGGAGGAGGAGAGTCAATGATCATAACTAAGCAATGATTATTGTGTTTATTTCATATCCTGCTGTAACTTTTACCAGAAAAATAATGAAATTAAAAAAATATATATACATATATTATTTGTGGTGTTGACGGTAATGAGCTCGATACCGTGATGAAGTCACGGAACCGTGGCATTGTGGTAATGCGGTTATCATCACAGCCCTAAACAAACATGTTGAGTAAAGAGCAGGCCGAATCATGAATGGAATGGAAAATAAATATGTCCGCTTTTTTGTTGTTAACCGCACAGCGGCAATTACTCATTACAGCCGGTCAGATGATTTGCGAACGGTGGCGGCACTTTTGGCGAAACCAGGCAAAGTAGTAATCTCTGATACACAGTCACATGTGAGCAGTCGTATCTTCGCATGGGCACTTAAATACAGAGACGTGCAGACACAAACAAGCACACATCATGACTCAGACCGCTGCGCTATTCCCTTTTGTTTACTGTTTACATAGGACAATGGAGGAGTGGGTCACAGAGCTTGCTCAAAAGCAGCAGGGTTGCATACCCGAGAGGCCGGGGTTTGTTTATATCGATGGCGGCGTGTGCCAAAAGGAACTGTGGATGAGCGAACCTACACACCTACACGAGAAACTCCCACTGCCGCTCCCACCGCTCCCTTTTTGTCCCATTGGCTGTCTTGGAAGTGTTGAGCGTGGAGAGGCAGGTGAGGCAGCTCGGCAAGTATTCAGGCTTGTTGGCCGGGAGGCCGGAAGAGCTTCCTGCTCTGCTTCTCAGGAATCTCTGCTCTCTCTACATACCTTCCAATCACGCCTCGTCTATTGGCGACTCGTCAATTGCGTATTGAGTATTCTTCATCAGTGATGAAACATTGATCCTGCTCTAATGGCAAAGCAAGCAAAGATTTGAGTTGGCAAAAAAATGTAATCGACTAGCAGGAAATCTCTGTCCACGTCTGTTGGAAGGATTGAGAAAATAATCAGGACCGTAACAAAATTCACTTTTCTTCTCTCTGCGGCTTCTCCCTCAAGCGCTGAGAGATTAATCCAGGCTTTTTCCCTGCCACCAGCAGACCCGACAACTCCAATGCCCACCTCACTGGTCGGCCCAAACAAGCCTGTAGGATCCAGCTCGTGTGTAACCTTAGTGCCTTTCAAACTGAACCAGCAGGAGAGCGCATGATTACACCTGCCTTAAAGCACCCACTGCATTGGCCGCCTGTCGGTCTCGGGATTGATTCTAAGATCCTTTTACTTGTTTGTAAATCTTATAACTGGTGCTGTGCCTGAGAACAAGTCTGACATACTTTTAAGTTATGTGGCCACCGGCTATCTCAGATGCTTTGGTAGGCCGTCTCCTATCCATACCCAGGGCCCAAACACAAGACTGGCAGCAAGGCTTTTGAATTTATGTTAAGCACCTTGAATGGCCCCGTGTAGATAAATGGGATAGAGGGAAACGTCGAGGGAAAAACCACTACCGTTGCAAATTAGGCAAATGCCAACCAGCGGCTCGCTACCAGTAACAGGTTCGTTTAAATCTAATCCCAAAAGTTTCTTATTTTAATCTGCTTTCCTATCCGGCAATTTGAGAAAATTATCTGCATGACGGCCACTGAACTGATTGGTTTGATAATCAAGCGCATGGCGAGGCGGCGATGCCCGAGGGCAGAACTCATGATGGCAATGGGGGTCACGGTGGGACACATCTTGTACCGCTAACTCGAGTAGCACTAATTTGGATCTATAGTTCCAGGCTGGTGATGGGACCCGCCGGCAGGGCACTGCGTTCCAATCAGCCGGAGATGCAGAGTGCAGGCAGGGAGAAGCAAATGTTCAAAACTCACAAAGTTTGAGGGGGGAGGGTATCTACGTGTGCTGTGTCCTGGTGTGTGTGCGTGGGTAGGGGTTGGCAGGCAACTGTCCTGCGGGGATTGGCATTAGGGTGCGTCTGCATTCTATTGCTATCTGTCACCCTGCAGTGCCCAGGGAGCGCTCAGACAACCCCTGGAGGTTGGCCAGTACGCCCACGTAGGTACATGCCAACGTGCGCATGCAAATGCGTGCATGCACATATATAAAGCCTGGCAACAACCAGGAACTGGAGTAGATTGATACATTGCCTCACCAAGGCCCTAGGTAAACATTGAATATGCAGTAACACGTACGCACACACACACACACACACACACACACAGACACACCCAGACACACACACACACACACACACACACACACACACACACACACACACACACACACACACACACACACACACACACACACACACACACACACACACAACAAACAAACAAACAAACCCATGTTAGGATCAGAGCACTACAGGAAAAGTATTTTGTGAAGGATTGTCACATCTCCAGATACAAGCAGAGCAGTTGTTTAAACAAGGTAGAACCCACCCTAAAACGAAGCACAAACAAATCAAATCATTCTCTCTTCTACCTTGTTGGTGAGTAACTGGCACACTTGAGGGACGTAGTCAATGAGGCAGCCTCCACTGGGGAATGCTGGGATGTGAAGTGCTGAAGAACCTCCAAGAGCGCTGATGGATAAAAAACATGAAGGCAGTAGTTGGTGAATAACAGTCATTTTGCATCGTTGCAGGTTCCAAATTTCCCCTTTATTAGTTAAAATAAATAGCACGTACAGTAGTACACGTAGTTGACATAAGGTCCATTGGCTTCGCTGGAATAATAATAATCCGTAACGGAGAAAAACACAATGTGGACAGGAGCTCTATTGATGGAGGGAGTGGAGTATGCCATATTCTATGCAAATGGTGGGATTTATAGACACCAAAATTGACAGGAAAAGGTCAAGGTTCTCCCAAAGGTACCTCCAAGGCAGGGTTTCCGCTGCTTCAATAAAATGTGTCTTATGCTTCGGGGAATTGTATTAAATTAAGACGTCTTGCCCGTTGATCATGAGAGAGTGCAAACGTCTAAACATAAAACTCATTTAAAAAACAGTGCGCAAAACAATGAACCAGCAAGCATCAGATGGTTTCAATGCGACAGCATGGTTTTTATCCTGTCAATCGAAATACTTGAATTTCCTGTTTCCCCGTGTTTTCTGACAGCTGAGACTGAAAGCGTCAGTCGCCCTCCTTCACTCGCCTCATCTTTCTGTTCTCCCCGTGTTCACGTGACTAACATTCACTGTTAATTATGCAGTGCCGCAACAGATGCCGTTTTGCATTTATATATATATGTATAGTTTTGTACATATCTGAATTCCATACTCAGGTGAAGTTAAGTGCAGAGCTGTCTCATGGTTATGTCATCTCAGGGGGCCTTTCAGTGTAACTAACCATAAATTGAATAAATTTGAATTGAGTATAAAATGCCATAAAACCGCTGCAGTGCTGTTGGAAGGCGGAAGCAACTTTCAACCAAAAGGCATTGGTTTACATTGGCTGTAATATGCCTGTAAAGACAATGACATGGGGGATGGGCTATGAGACTGCGCTCATATGAACAAGTGCTTTGCAGGGAGCAGACTCAATAGGAATATCGATGACATTAGGTTCCCGCCATCGTTGTCGGATGGAATAGGGACTCATGTCCTCGGCTTTTCTCTCTCATCCATTTATTCCTTTGACGTCCATTTGATTTGGATCCTACAGCGTATGGTGTTATATAAGTGCCTCATTCCTGAGCGAGCAATGGGAGATTTAGAGCACAGAAAAATATATATTTCTAACGCACATAAAATGTTTGAGCAAACAAAAATCTATTCTGTGCAAAATTAATGTATATGCATGTTTGCTATTATCCAAATTAATGCGCAATTATAACCCCTCTCACTTAGTTTTAGTTATATGCCTCACAAACTCTTGCTTGGTGCTCTCACATTGTCTCTCTCGCTCGCGCAACCTCTCCTTTCTGTGCACGCTCAACTTTGCCTGCATGCTCGCTCAACATGGCACAGCCTCACAAATGTGCCACAAAATCAACCACTCAGAAAATTGGAGAAGGTAAATTCTGATTGGCTGGTTGAATTTTTGGAAAAATTAAATTTCAATAATTGCTGACAGGTGACGTAAATAACATTGCTCATCTTCCAATGGCACCTGTCAAGGGGTGGGATATATTAGGCAGCAAGTGAAGAGTCAGTTCTTGAAGTTGATGTGATCGAGCATCTGTGGGATGTGCTGGAACAACAATCCCGATCCATGGGGGCTCCACCTCACGAATTACAGGACTTAAAGGATCTTCCGCTAACGTCTTGGTGCCTGATACCACAGCACACCTTCAGAGGTCTTGTGGAGTCCATGCCTCAACGGGTCAGAGCTGTTTTGGTGGCACGAGGGGGAGCTACACAATTTTAGTTGATATTAGTGGTGGTTTTAATGTAATGGCTGATACACCTGTACAATCCAATGTAATTGAATACACAAGCTCAGCCATAAATTTTGCTTTATGTTGCCTATAATGTTCAGGGTTTTTTACACCGTCATAGAAGAGGTGTTTAAATTCAATTTTATGATTTAGCATCAAGGTCATATTTGGCGTTGCTGTTGTTGTACTGAGCTGCATTATATTCAGAGGTGTGTCCAATATTCTGCCTCCCTCATGTAATTAAAAAGGGAGGACAAGAAATTTGAAATACCTCTCAAAATAATGTAGTTCAGTACACCACCACATTTATCTATGATCTCAGCCCAGGGTTTCTCCGAGTGTATTGCAAGCCTGGCTGTCTATGTGAGTTATTTATTTATATGTGAAAAGTATATGAAAAGTAATGAAGGACAAATGGGGTAAGTTAAAAAAAAATTAATAAAAAAAAAAACAAAAAAAAACAAACAAACAAAAAAAAAAACAGATCAAAATTTTTTTTTTTTTTACAAAAATAAGAGTAATAACAAAAATAGCCCCGGATATATTAATCTGTCATTCCGATCATGCATTTTAGCCCTCGGAGATAATATGATATTGTTGATCAAAAATGCAAATAGTGATCGCATCTTTCATTCCTCTAAATAAAAATTGCTAATAGCACCATAAATTGTGCATCAATTGTGCCCGCTATCTGCGCAGTCTTAGCGTTCGATTCACAAGAGACATTGCGCTAATGATATGACAGCCAAAACTCGGCCATAAAGTTTTGCAGCTGAGTGCAATTTGCCCTTGTTTTGCGGCGTCTAATCGCAATTATCCATGTGGCAAAGACCCCATTGGGGGTTGGTCTTGGTGTGGCAAAGCGTCTGATTGCATCAGATCACAGAATCCCCGTTGCGTTACCCCCTTTTCCATTATTTTCAAATCTGAATGTTTAACTTGACAGGTATATGCTCTGATCGTGCAGGGAGGGCATTTTTGTCTGCGCAATTACCACCAGGTCTCTACAGACGGTAATAGCTTCACTCCAACTGCGTGTGACTATTAGCGCCTTCACCGTTTAGCAGCCGCAAAAGCCGCGCAATCCTTTTGTGAATTCGCCCCTCAGTGTATATAATTAGGATATAGCATGGAGTAGGGACTGGAGTAGGTTAGACTATGGCGCACGCCATAGACGCCGCATTGACTGCTTCGGCCCGTTGCTGCGATACGTCAACGTTGCCGCCATATTAGAGCTGGCGAGACTGGCCTGTAAACAAATACAAGTAAACAGGGGAGCTGTGGTTTATCTGGATAAAAAGCACTGTAACATTTACATTTCTCAACCGATCTTAATGAGTCATTTTTATATTCAAGGGTTTATGATCTATGTGGGGTAGAAAAAAAGTAGAAAAAATACAAACAAGCTCTGGTATCAGAATCAGTATCGGCACATATGTATCGAAATCAGATCGGAACTGAAAAAAAGCGGATCGGTACATCTCTACAAAGAACACCTGAAATCCCAATTTTAAATAAAAAAAAAAGCACACATGGCACCATCTATCTATATAATGTATATTAAATATGGAAAGGGACAGAGGTTTGAAATGTTTGGTGCGCCCACAACAGCCTGTCAATTTCAAGCCGACATGCCAACAAAAGCCAGGGGTACAAAGACCTGGCGGCATGACGAGAGCTGCCTGGGCTTCATGGAGAAGCGTTGTGATTGGAGACGAAACAGCCAATCAGAATTTACCTTCTCATATTCTCCAATTTGTTGATTATGTGGCACATTTGTAACGTTGTGCCATGTTGAGCGAGTGTGCAGGCAAAGAGTGGAGAGGTTGAGTTTGTGAGATGGCATATGAGTAAAATTGAGTGAGGGGTTATTATTGCATGTTAATAGGGATAATAGCCAACATGCAAATACATTCATTGTGCATAGAAGAGATTTTTGTTTGCTCAAATAATTTATGTGCTTGCAAAATATATTTTTCTGTGCTCAAAATCTCCCATTGCTCGCTCAGGAATGAGGCACAAATGTGATGCCATAGCAGCGTCACTCCCATGGAAATGAATGCATGCTTGTTTAATCAGGAAAACCACTGCTGCAGCTCCCCCAGTGATTAATCGGCGGGAGGAGACATTGCCATGTTGTTTTCTCTGCCTCAGAGCGAGAAGAAGGGCAGAAGTGGAGGGACCTGAGGCGTGTTTTGAGGTCTTTCTGAACCACTCAGTGGCCTTTAGCCCACATTTAAAGGCGAGCAGCACTTTTGAATTTGTGGGGAATGGCTTCCTACTCTATTTCAATCTTATCCCTTGGTTGCAGCCCTCAAATGGGACGGTTCACAGGGCATTTAGGGGTATTATGTCATCTTAAGAGCAAGGCTGAAGTCGATGGCTGCCATTAATGAAGCTGGGAAAGCATCATGCATGCAAATGGAAAGCATCATGCAGCGTTACCAGTGTCAAAGGTCACATATGTTGAGAAGGAGCCCTTGGGTGTGTTGTCTGTTGATGAGAGTATTTTTGTTGGGTGGATATGCATGTATCCAGAGGTTAAACACAACATCAGTGAGTCACAACTCACTATTCTGATCCCAGCTCATCACAGATTGCCCATCTTCGACCAAGACAAATACTTCTTGGTTTCATGGTGTGAGGGGCTATCTGCTTGCCATTTCGAGGTGAGGTGGACATACGTTTCTCTCTGTGATTACGTAATTCTGGAGAAATGAAAGGTGGAGTGGAGAGTGAAGTGTTGTTTCCGAAAAACCACACTCATAGGGAAGGTTGATGACCTATTCAGGGGTCAGCGAAAGGCTGAACTGGGCAGTGTCTGTGGTGGGAGGACAACAGCGATTGGTCTTTTTCTTGAGAGAAGTGTGTACATGGAAAAAATAAAGGCTGTTGCAGAGGCAGTTCAATGTAATATTAGGCAACAGTTGAAATCTGGAAAGTTGACTCATCATCCCTGACATTTATGGAAGATGTATTTACCGGTAGCCTACATTTGCAAAATATTGCTTTTGCACAATGATCCTAAATTGATGTTAGCAGCCAATGCTTCAAAATCAAAATTATGACTTAAAGAGAGCACAACATTTTAAAGGGGATATAAATAGAATATTTCACAGATTGTTCACAGTAAAGCCACACAAACTGTCTTCAAGCTGTTTGCATTTGGAACAAGAGACCTAATACCACTGTTTACAGTTGGCTTTGTCCAGATAATTAGCATTTGCTTGTGCTTTTTTCTGCACTTCAACAAATGGATTGATTTAAAGTGGCTTACAGTGACGTGGAGTGGAGCCTTTGAGAGTGGAAACCTAAATGATGCCCATCTATCCACCCACAGATCCAAGAATAGCCATGTATCATTCAGATGGAAATGCAGACTGAGGCACAGAACACAGACTTTGGATGGGGAAAAAACTGCTTTGTTCATCAATGATTTGTTTCATCGGCAGGCATGTGAACACATGTAGTATGTTTTAAGGTTGTATTGTTCTCTTATAATTTGATCGGTTCTAACTTCCACATTTTTCAAGGCTTCTGGAAAAGTGACTGACTGATAGGACCAGAACTGACTGACTGACTGACTGACTGGCTTTTTTCCAGACTTAGGGAGGCTCAAAGTCCCCCCCAATGGAAAGAATTGGCTGGAGATGTTTTTGGTGAATAAGCATCAACTGAAAATACATTTCAGGCAAAAAGAAATCCCAGGTTGGTGTCAAAATTGATTTGAAGAGCCACCGTATTTCAAGGTTAGGCTGGGGCGGGTGTGGATTAAACTAGACACGGAGCTCATTCGCACCTGCACTCCACATTGGAGCAGATTATGGCAATCAAGTAGGATGATATGGGATTAAAAGAAACTGACAACTTATGGACAGACAAGCATGTAAATATTTACCCGGCAGTCGTGTGAGAGAACACGCGGAGCTGTGCGCTACTCCCGCCCTTAAGAAGAGGTTTGGATGCTGCTCTTGACAGAAGAGTTATTTGACTGCTTGGTGTCACATCTGTTTACTTTTGAGTCTATCATATCTTAGGAAAGGGAAACACATTCACACGTACACCGTCCAGATCCGTCGGCAATTTAGGGGCTCCAAATAGACTAACCTGCACTTGATGCATGTAACCCACGCAGAGATAGTGAGAACATGCAAATACCCCAAATAAGATTTGAACGCAGGCCGCTGCGAGGCACCACTGTTCCACTGTGCTGCACCAAATATTGAATATGCAAACCCTTAAAAAACACTCGGGCTGAAATCACAGCACGAAGTTCCTCGATTCCTTGTCTGTTACAGTGATAGCCCTACTTTCTGTTTTGTTAGTTGTTAATATGACAATGCCTCCACACAACTGATTCGACACATTGCAGATTTTAAATATTAGCTAAATCCTGGAAAGATCGGGCATTTCCGAGAGGGGCTTTGAATCTACATCAAATCCCCTCAGTGAGTTACACATAGGTAATCTCCCAATCCGGAAACAATGCAATTATTCATTCTCCCCAATGGGCCCCTTAAGGTGTTCCTGGCTCCCGTGTGCACCAATGACACAGCTCTCGATACGCAACCCACACAACAGCACAGAGTCAGAGTCATCGTGCGGACCGGCTGCCTACCACAACCCCTCTGAGCCATGCACTGTACCGCGTGACACATTTACAGTAGACAACACAAATACACCAGGCTGATGCTGTACGGTGATGGGGATGCCTATGACTTCACCAACCCGAGAGATTATCCTCAGTGACTCAGGTGGATGGTGATGAAGCTCGGTTTGTTTGTTGTTGTGTATAGGCTAGTTTGTGTGTGTATGACAGTGCAATATCAGCGCCAGTGCACAAGAGCAGATGAGCGTGGGATTCTAAGCAAGTCAACAGCCAGCCCCCGGATGTTAAGACGAGATTAGACAAAGACACGCGGTGTTTGGACAGTGTTTCAAAGGAATTACTTTTTTTTTTTTTTTTTCCCCTCACTGGCTCCAGGGTATCTAAATACATCCCTCTATCATAATGAGGCAATATTCTTGGCGCAATAGCCAAAATTGTGTTGATTAGTCTCCTACTGGGTCAAAAGCGCTTCATATATTTAAAAAAAGCTACAAGTCACCGCTGTCAGTAGGAGGAATTGATCAAAGTCTGCTGCGGCCCAAGAAAAGCTGGTTAAATCCATATTCACAAAAGTGAAACAAAGTCATGAGGATGACGAAACGCTAGGGACGCACACAGCAGAAGGGGTTGATGGTGAACCGGCGTCCCATGGTAGATTCGGAACAAAGGATACAAGGTGCAGAAGCACCTGGAGCTGGTACTCTTACGGAACAATCGGGTGCTTTTGATACACATGAAGGAGGTTGGTGGGTGGTCCCCACCTCTCGACTCGCTGTCACAGAGTTGCACAGAACATTGTACAGGTGCGGCCCCGCCGGGACACCTATCGTCATCTCTCTGTCGTTTGGTCCTGCTTTGCCTCTGTTCTACTCTGCGTTGGTGCTGCTGTAAACTTCCTAGGGTTGAATTAAGAGACAAGATCTGACAAAATTATTCTCTTCGGTTCCTTAAAAGTTTACCGCTGTCTCCTCCAATCCAGCATGTTAAAATGGTACGAATTTGACATTATATGTACACAGAACATATTTGCAGATTTTTTTCCCCGTCTGGAACGCAATCGTCCGATCTGCACAACACAAGAGAGCTGTCGAGGGTAAAAGAGGAGGAAAAGAACGAAGAAGACGGCGCCGGGGAGCTGCGTGGAGTGATGCAAACTGCCTGCAATGTCATCAATAAGGAGTGGACTTGGTTTAGATGGAGCACTGTTTTTTTGCATTTTGGACAGTGAGAACATCTAGAAAACACAGTGGAACTACATCCAATTGAAATTCAAGGGTTTTTAAAAGACTATAAAACACCTCTAAGAAGCCTGCAGAAGGGACACAAAAAAATTGTACACCCACACACCCACACAGTCACACATATACACACACAAAAATATGCGTACACACACACACTCCAACACGTGTGCGCGCGCACACACACACACACACACACACACACACACACACACACACACACACACACACACACACACACACACACACACACACCCCTACCTTAAAGGCAAATGCAGATACACAAACATTAGTGCACTGCAGCCTAAAACTGTCTCTCTGTGTTGATTTTTCTGGGCTCCTAAATCTGGTTTGAGGGCAGAGACGGTGCCCACTCGATTTTGTTATTCAATGCAGCAGGTTTTCCGGGGGGGAAGGGGGGGAAGGAGAGACAAATCCAACTCGTCTCACGGGCGGAGTGCAATCAGGTAAACATGGAGCGAAAGTGAAAGGGGAGATTAATGAGACCGTTGTGAAAATAACGGTGGACTAGAGCACTGACTAAAATCATATAAAAGGAGAAAAAGAGAGTGATGTTATGTCCCAGTGTCCAAACTTTAATTGGAAGTAGCTTAGATAACTGGCATTTCTAATACGAGGTGGTTAAGTTAATACAGACCTGATTGAATTACAAGCATGTCTTTGGTTGTCGTGGAGGGTGCGACCATAGTTGCAATGACACATTTTAATCGTTGTGGCTTACCTTAGTTGTAGTCTTTTAAAGATCAACCAACGCAGTGCAATAAGAAAAAAAATAATTAATAGAAAACAAGGTATAATTATCATGTGAAAAAAATTGCTTCCTAGTGAAGACGAAATAAAAGGTCTGGTCATTTGAAAACCCAGAAAAGTAGTGCAAAACTGATTATTAGAACTTGCTGGGGATATATTTAATATCACTTTCTTTCTCACTCATATCTATCAAACTATAAAAGCAAATAATCTCTATGTATGTACTGTATGTATGTAGCCGGTTATTTGATTATCTCTACAACCGTTCGTCCGATCTCCTTCACACTTGCCGGGTATATTTGTGGGGACCCAAGGACGTGCAGTGTGGGATTTAATGCAATTTGGACACGCGACACGTGTAATATCAATAGATTTTCAATAAACAGCGAGCCAGTGGGGGGAAGGGCTTCCTGTGAGAGCAATCGGCCCGTTCTGAACAGTCATGTTTGGTGCAGACAAACGTGTAATATTAATAAACTTTGAATAAACATGTGAACAGCCGAGTTTATCCAAAAGCGTGACTTGGGTGTGTTTTTTCTTATGAGAAAGAGTGTATTTCCCTGGTGTTTTTCACTGCGAGTCGCTGCAACTTTCATGAACAGGCATGTTTTAAACGGGCACTGCCCTAGTGTATATGTATAATGGTCAAAGTAGGTCTGCATTGAGTTTGTATTGTGCTAATCATGCTGAAAGATTATGTTTCCCAAAGGGTACAACGTGGCAAGTCAAAGTCTGTTAAAGTCCCTGCAAGGTCAATTCATTAATTTGTTTCCAAACACATGATACATGTTAGAAAATCATTGTTGAAACATGTCAAAAGACTTTGATCTATGTAGTTCTGAATAGTGGGTTAAACTGTTTCTCACTATTTTTGTGTTCCGGATGTTTTGGGCGGGCCTAAATTATGATTTGATGATGCACTGAAATCATACTCAACAAAGCCCCTCCCCTAACACTATATAAAGAGTAGAGCGCATCTGCAAACTGGGTGCAGTGGCGTGCGCCTGTAATCCAGGCTGGAGGATCGTTTGAGCTCAGAAATTCTGAGCTGCAGTGCTCTGTTGATTGGGTGTCGTGCACTAAGTTCGGTATCGATATGGTGTTCCTGGGGGAGCCCAGGACAACCAGGTCATCTAAGGAGGGCTGCAATGGTCCAGGTTGGAAAGAGAGCATCAGTGGCGAAATAAGCCAACCTGACAGCCCATACATTGGGATAAAACGCTGTTTTGGGAATAAACACCTGAAGTAAAAGGCTTATTCGGGGAGGCTGTGACACATGCCACAGACTCCCAGGACAGAAAAGAACTGTCCTGTCTGTTTGACTGAGTGGACTTTGGTTATGTTAGCATTAGCTGCATGCTAGCAGGCCGTGGAGCCCCGACCTGTCCCGTGGAGGATAAGCGGGCAGGGCCACTGGAGAGCGGGGAGTCCTGCAGCCAGACAGCAGCTCTTTGAGGTGAGCAACTAGAGACAATAATTCAACTCTAATGTAAACGTTTGATGTGATTAGCATAGATTCAGCGCCTTCAGTGGACACGTCCCCAGTGCCTTAGAGCAGAGGATACAACCTTTTTATATGTCCTAATTATATACTTATATACTTTCAGACACACACTTTTTTTTCAATCTTTCAAATTTGGCTGGGTGGTTAATAATACATTTTTTCTGTGGTGTGACAATCTCAGAACACATTTATTTTTAATTTACAGGGACTTTAAGATATTTCATCATTCATTGTCTATCAATATTTACCAGATCCCTACACCATTGGCTGACAGGTAACCCCAGTCCATGACTGTGCTTCACTGAGGGCAGCAGACAGGTAGAGAGTGTGCTTCTAGACCACTCCTCTTTTGAGATACTGGCATCTGTGCCATCCAAAAATTTCTAATATGGACTTACCGCACCGTAAGACGTTCTGGACTTAAGGCGTGCTGGAATCTCTTTTGTTTGGACTTTTGTACTTTACGCAAAAAATGGTTCCTAAGCTGCAACAGGCCCTATTAGGCCTATCAAAATAATTTCTTATGAAACTCCTTATGATTCTCGAAACAAACAATTGTCTCGGTATCTGGAAAACTGCCAAACTGTCTGGTGTTTTTGTTTCATTGATTGACTGATATGACTAATGTCTAAATAAAAAGAAAATAGCCTGCACTCAGTTTATTCTTTATCAGATTTTTCTTTATTTTTGGCATGAACGTCGTGTCTGCCAGATGATTCTGCCAGATGCTGAGCAAGCACTCCCCTGGATTTCCTTCTGTTCCTTAAGGAAGTAACCTTTATGCTGTCTCAGCTTTTGGGGTCTTGTACTGCCCGTTCCGTCTTTAACTACAGATTTGCTGGGATATTGCACATTGATTATAGCTCTGTTGATATAAAACTAACTGTATGATGGTCAAAGTACTAAAGACATCCCAGCATTTGCAATTACCATTCAATTCACCAATAACATGTATGTGCTAAATTCCATCACTAAAACAGCTGGTAAAGGTAAACACAAAATTAAGCTCAATAAGGTAGTAAGTCAGGGTTACTTGAGTCACAAGAGATCAATAACATTTTGGAAAACATACTTAATATTTGTACAGCCCAGAATGTATTTACTTCCCAGATACAATAGCTTTGAAACACATCTTTCTCTGGTGACCCAAGACTTGCACAATACTCCCATATCCCATCATATACTGTATATATTAGTTGGAGTAATCTCTTTGGTACCATGTGATGAATAGACATGGATTGAAGCCAACACACTCCCTGCTGGACTCCCACTTGCTCCTGCCTGGTGGCCCTGATATTGCCTGTCTGCCGCCCTCTCGAACAGCATCCTGAGAAAGTACAACCATCCTCAGCCAATCCTCTTGACCCGGGGAGCCCTTTTGCTTGCAATGGCATCTTTTCTTTCCAAGCTGACTCTTCAGTCTGGCTGCTGTGCTGTCTTTAGTGCATCAACAGAGCCAAAATGATGTTTTCTATTATTCAAGAAAAAGGGACTTTGCTTTTTTGGGGAGGGCTGGAAAAAGAGCCTTATTACATAAATAAAAAAAAGGAACTCAGAAGTTACCTGCAAAGTATCACAAGTAAACCGTGAGTAGGAATCGCGAGCAACTCTCCCTTACAAGGGCAAGTATAGAGCCTTGGTTGCTCTTAATCAATAAAGTTTCTACAAAGAGTTAAAGCAGAAATGTGTGGAGGTACGGTGCCATCAGAAGCGAGGAACAAGTGCTACAGCCGACCATGTGCAAATCGCTAAAAAGTGTGGGTGTCGGTCGTCGATTCCAACAGGTTCTTTCCTTTTTCCCTTTCCTGGCCGCTCCATCGGCAGAAAACATCACCGAGCAGTGATTTGTTTGAAGATACAGGATGAAAAAAGCAACAGAGAGAGAGAGAGGGAAGGATAGAGAGAGAGACAGAAGGGGTGGCAACGGGGGGGGGGATAGCACATAGTAGCTCGGAGGAGGGGGGGGGGGGGGTCCCTGGATGTGATCGGTCGCCGTAGGGAGAGAGAGAGAGAGAGAGAGAGAGAGAGAGAGAGTGAGGGGGGGTATCAAACAGCTCGGCACTGGCAGGAGAAGGAGATGGACAGAAAAAAAAGACAAAGAAAGACAGGAGGAATCAAGGAAGGCAAGAAGCGTTTTCCTTTTTTTCTTCTTCCCTTTCTCGCTGTGTTGCAGCGGAGCGAGGAGCGACCTTGCCGGGGTAGAGCGCAGCGCTTCGCTCCCTTTCAAGTCCCACTCACTCTCGCTCACTCCCTTTGAGGATCAGCCAGAGGGATCAGCCGAGGAGAGAGAGAGAGAGAGCAGATAGAAATAGAGAAAGACGGAGAGACAGAGAGAAAGAACGAGAGAGAGACAGAGAGAGAGAGACAGAGAGACAAGTGGCAGACGTTGAGGATAAAATAAATATATAAAAGAGACGGGAGGGAGCGGGAGAAGGAAAGAGAGAGAGAGAGAGAGAGAGAGAGAGAGAGAAATGAGAGCAGAGAGAAAAAAAATGGGAAAACTGTTTGGTTAAAAACTGCAAGACGGGAGTCCAAGGAGAGGAGAAAGACGGTAGGAAAGAATGATCGATAGATAAAGGTAGATAGCCAGATAATGAGATAGAAAAAAAGAAAAAAGAAAGATGGATGGATGGATGGATGGATAGAAGGCCAGGATGGAGATGGAGCTTGACGCAAAACATCAAGAACGAAAAGGTAAGGAGAGAGAGAGAGGGGAAAAAAACAAAAACAAAAATAAACCCCTTGTTAGGCCAAAGATAAACAAGGGTCGCGAAGGACAATATGGCGAGATGTGAGGCCAACACATCTGCGCACGAACCACACACACACACACACACACACACACACACACACACACACACACACACACACACACACACACACACACACACACTATAGAATAAATTAAGTGGCATTGTTATCCCATGCGCACACCCCAATTTGCACTCGTGCACACAAAAACAAACAAATGCGCGGTTGCTGCTGCTGCGGCGGCCTTTTCTTCAAACGCCGGTAAAGACATACATTCAGAGCCCTGGGTCATGAATTAACACACTCCCACGCAGCCGACAGCAGAGAGAGAGAGAGAGAGAGAGAGAGAGAGAGAGAGAGAGAGAGAAAGGGCAGCGGAAACAAGCGGCGGAATCACACGCATGCGGCCTTGATACGCGTATCTGCGGATATGGCGGGACAAAAAGAAAAATCCGAAACAAAACGTGGTAAGGGACAGGAGAGAATGGATGAAGGAGACGCTGAGCCTGTCGTGGGATTTCCATTTTTCTCCAGTTTTGTTTCCGCGTCTGGTTCTTAGAGCTGAGACACAGGCGGAGACACATGGAGAGATACACACTGGAAACACAGCTTGGTTCAAAACCAGATGGGTGGATGGATGGATGAATAGATAGAAGGGTAGATAGGACAGACAGACAGACAGACAGACAGACAGACAGACAGACAGACAGTTGGGTTCTTGGAGGGCTCAGACAAAGGCAGGTTTTGTTGTGTTGTATAGACTCCCTCGGTTTTTTCCCCCCTCCGTGGACTGCCCACCCTCGGGCGCTGCTAAAACCCCCCACCTCCACCACCCCTCCTTCCTTCTCCCCCTCCCTCCGCTGCCTTCAGCCTGCTTCTGTCTGTTCTCCTCATGCAACTGGCGCAAGAGGAAGCCCCCCTTCCTCCACCACACCCTGCCCTATCGAACGCTCATCGTACGGAGGATTCGGAGTCCGGGCAAGGTTGGACGGACGGATGGAAGGACGGACGCACAGCCACCCACCCACCCACCCAACACACACACACACACACACACACACACACACACACACACACACACACACACCGCCGTGAGCTGTGCAGTTTGCGTCCGGGCCACGCGTAGAAGGAAACGCATTGAAAGACGGCGGCTTTTTTCTCTTCTTGCGGTGTGCGAGCTGAACTGGGGTGGCACAGGAAGTGCTGTCGCTCGTTCCGTGTCGAGAGATAAACATTTTCAACATACTCTCGCACAAATGGTGTAGGAAAGGAAAAAAAAAACATGTGTCAAACAGACAGAGAGGGAGTTTACAGAACTTGTTTGTGGGGCATCTTTGTAATACGTTTAAAGAGACATTTAGAAGAGCAGAGATCTTGTGTGTAAGTCTGCCTACGCTTAAAGGATAGGTTGGCGATTTTTCAACACACTCTATTCAGATGTTGGTTCCCATCTTTTTAATAAATAAATGTTCATAGCAAAAACCTCGGTGAACACTGTTGAGAAACTTACCACTCTGCTGCAGCTTCTCACTGGGCTTTAATGCAGCCCAACGGGGCAAACATTTAGGCCTTAAAAGAAAAGCTTTAAACTCCCTTTTCAGAAACCGGAAACTCACATTATAGGCCATGGGTGTATTTTTTGTGCATAAAAAAATTAGAACATAATAAAATCAGTTTTGATTCAAAACTGATTTTTGCGATTGCCACAGTGCATCCAAAGTGCGGCATTGACTACAGCAGGATGCAAGTAGGAAGCGGCAAAAGTTCTTGTTTCTAGTCTTGTTACGTTAGCGCTGATGTAGCAAAAAGAGCTAAATTGCAGAAGTGCAAAACTGTCAATAAAACCCTGAATAAGATAGATAGTAGGGATGTTAAAAAGTGTCGACTAATCGACCGGCTGTTGAGGGGTTCTCAGTGTTGACAGCAAAAAAATAAAATCGAAACTTTTTTTTTTATGTTTTAAACACCTCATATAACTGTTTACAGTCTATTCAAAATGGTCTTTATAAAATAAAAATAAAAAACTAATGGTACTGTTTTCCAAATGGAAGAGGTAGCAGAGTGTGCAAGTGGCGGTGTGGGCTGCACAAGTTTCGCTCTCTCAAAATTCTTTCTAAGAATTCCGAGGCGGGCCTATCATAGAGACTTTGTGACGGTGATGTCAACTGCCTCCTGTCCCATAATACACACACATTGCACATATGAGCCGCGTAGCGAAACGAGGTTTCATTTCAGATGATGCTTTGTCATCATCTCGCTATGTCAGACTGCCATCAAGTGCGGGTAAAACCATGCAGTTCTCTAGTATTTTAACCGCTGAATATCTTTATCATCATGATTAATTAATAAATAAATGTATTAATTTTAGCCTACATTCAAAAATGCACGCAAATAAATCCATTGTTGATAGGGGCAAAATGGTTTCATTTTCAGACATCACTTTAAAACA
This sequence comes from Zeus faber, assembly GCF_960531495.2. Taxonomy (NCBI): domain Eukaryota; kingdom Metazoa; phylum Chordata; class Actinopteri; order Zeiformes; family Zeidae; genus Zeus; species Zeus faber. The sequence continues at coordinate 23,812,440 of NC_137198.1, forward strand.
ATATATTAAATTATTTCAATAATAACAGGTGATTGCAATTGCGGGTGAATGTCAGAAAATTGTTGAATAAACATTGGTGTAGGCCATAGGCCTAGCCCAAAACATAGTCAAGATATAATATATATCTCCGCTTCACGCAATTGTGGGGCTGAAAGGACACAGCACAGACACGGTACTGCGGTAATTAAGTGTTGAAAAATCAAATCCATATCAGATGGGAAAATAAATAGGCCTATCTGGGAAAAACAAAAAAAAACACTAATCGGTAAATAATAGATAGACAGACAGATAGATAGATAGATAGATAGATAGATAGATAGATAGATAGATAGATAGACAGATAGATAGATAGATAAAGAGAGCATAAGATAGACAGACATAGATCATAAGATAGAGAGAGCATCAGAAACGCTGCGGAAGGATGCCAGGAGGAAGCGGCACAACCTCCTGTTTCTAGCCTCTCATGTTAGTGCGGGTGTAGCCAAAAGAGCTGATTCGTAGAAGTGCAAAACAAGTCCATAAAACTCTGAAAAAAAACAGATAAAAAAGCAAGCTTTGTGACTGAGGCTCGAGATTTTTTACTTCCATTCAAGCCATGGGAGCGAGCATGAGGACAAAAAGAAAACATCACGCAAGAGGGCCAGAGAGAAAGAGAGAGAGAGAGAGAGAAAGAGGGAGGGGGAGGGGGAGGGAGAGAGAGAGAGAGAGGGAGGGGTAGGGAGAGCGAGAGAGAGGGAGGGGGGAGAGAGAGAGAGAGAGAGAGAGAGAGAGGGAGGGGGGAGAGAGAGAGAGAGAGAGAGAGAGAGAGGGAGGGGGGAGAGAGAGAGAGAGAGGGAGGGCAGAGGTCCTTTAACCTGGTGCGACAGGGCGTGTGTTCGTAAATAAACATCAGCCTCAGATTATTCTAAGCATGAAGGCTCAGACTGTGGGTGCCCCGAGGTCAGAGAGGGTCCATACCTGACACACACACACACACACACACACACACACACACACACACACACACACACACACACACACACACACACACACAGACACAGACACAGACACAGACACACACACACACACACACTTTTTATCTATTCCATTTATTATCTATATATTCATAAAATAGGGCTCCTTTTGTGTGACCCTCATAATCTTTTATTGTAGATGTATTTAATGCATTTATTTTCCTCTGTGGCGACCCCTAACGGGAGCAGCCAAAAGAGGAAGAAGAAGGAGTAGAAGAAGAAGATTTTCCTCTGTGTGTAACGGGGAGACAGTCACCCCCCACATCCGTAAACAGCCCCCCCCTTTTTTTTTTTCCTTTTCTTTTCCATCGTTTTTTTTTTCTTTTACTAATTCCTGCTCTGTATGTGGATCGACATGGACGAAACTTGAACCACAAGATGTCTGAGACGTCCCGGTGTCTGTAGTTCCAGCGGTTGTGCTGTTCCAGACACTTTTAGTATATAATAAAAATCCGAACAACGTTAGGGTTCCACCCCTGTCGGATAGGGGTCCAGCCCATAGCCTAATAATAATTAAAACAACTAGGCTACTACTACTACTACTAATAATAATAATAATGCATCCATATGGGATTTTAGCAACGCTGGAAACTTCATATCCCCCCACTCGCTCCTCAAACTAGAGAAGGTGAACATGCTCGTCTTGGCACTAAACCTCGACAAAGTCAACAGAAAATCGAACAGGCCAGACATTTTTATTTTATTGTTTGTTTGTTTGTTTGCTCGTTTGTTTATTTAACAGAGACAAGGAGTATCAACTGGGACTGTCCCAGAAAAGCGCATTTTGGCCTTATCCCTTGAGACCCTTCAACGCTGATCTATTTGATTTTGTTTTATTAATTTAACACTACCACTACATGTTATATTGTTTCACATTTAATATCTGAGAATGTCAAGAAAGGCTATTTAATTTGATTTGACTTAATTCAACCAATGCCGGTCTGTTTTATTTTGTTTTAATATAGCCTATTCTGTTTAGCACTGTAAAAAATAAACACAATTCACAGCGTGCGAGTGGCCATGTCTTTTTTTAAATATAGTATTATATATATATATATGTGTGTTCGTGCTGAAAACAAGTATAATATCATTATCGTTATTTTAATTGTGCTGAAAACCGGGACAACTGGTAGTGAATGTTGAGTACAGGGACATTTTAGTGTTTTACAGATATCTGTCGGGACTCGAGACACAGCTCAAAACCGGGATGTCTGGTCACGTATATTAAATCGTTGTTCTGTTTAAAGAAATATGTGTTGTCAATTATATTCTGCTTATGCTGCCTTTTTGTGAATGAAAAGCCCCCCCACCAAGACGAGACAGTTAGATTATTGGGTGACGATCGATCGGCAGCAAAAATCTCATGACCGGTTCGGCCCTATCACATACACTCACAGACACGTGAGTGTCACTCTAATAGTCGGTCTATTAGAAAGGAATTTTCTACTTTTTATTTTTGTACTTTTTCCTAGGACTAATTGTGTGCTATCACCGGGTGCGTTGCATTACATTTCACTGCATATATGTATGGAAGTATGTATATGTATGTGACAAATAAAAAATCTTGAATCTTGAATCTTGAACACAATATCTACAGACGTCGAGTCATCCCCAACTCAGAACCAGTGTCCTCAGTCACTTTTTCCGTTATTTTTGTTATTATTTAGTTATCCCTTTTGTTCTCCAGACGTTTTTGAGGAACCGAATGACGAGTTTGGCCACAGGGACGCTGCGCTTATTCACCACGACGCGGAGCTAGGTTCACGACACGTTCACGCTAGAAGTGGTCCTCTCGAATCAGACGCGGAGGACCCCCGTTATGGCGTTATATTTGTGCCTCATTCCTAAGCGAGCAACGGGAGATTTTGAGCACGCAGGCACATCAATTATTTGAGCAAACGAAAATCTATTCCGTGCACAATGAAAGTATTTGCATGTTTGCTCATATTTATATTAGAGATGTTAACGACACATATTTTTGCTAGTCGATGAGTTTGGAAAAAAGATTGCTCTGATCTGAGCTGCGGATCACGCCCTGTTCCCTGCTGTGGAGCTGTTCCTGCTGGAGCTGCTCCAGCTTACCTGGGTCCTCCACGGAGGGGGATGCTCAGCTCACCCCTTTTTTTGGGGTTGGTCACCCCAATTCCCCATTAATTTGAACCATGCCAGATGCTTTTTGCTTTTTCGCTGTCCTTTCAGCACCACAAATGTGTGGAGCCGAGACGGATGTTTCGAAGCTCTTTCTTAACTCAGTTTTAGCGAGGCCTATAGCCTACACCAACGTTTATTCAACAATTTTGTAAGATTCAAAGCAAACACCGGTTACTGAAATAATAAAGTGAGTTGTTTTGACCTGATGCCTGAAAATGAAACCATATGCCAAATCAACAATGCATTTCTTTGCGAGCATTTGCGAGCGTAGGCTAAAATAAATAAATGAATTAATCATGCTGAATCAGATATTCAGCTATAAAATTGCTAGAGAACTGCGTGGTTTGGCCCACACGTGATGACAGTGCGAGATGATGACAAAGCGGCGTCTGAAATGAAACTTCATTTCGCTAATTGGCTCATATGTGCGATGTGCGTGCATTATGGGAGAGGACAGGAGGCAGTTGACATCGCGGGCACAAAAAGTCTCTGTGATAGGCCCGCCTCTGAATTCTCAGAAAGAGTTCTGAGATAGCAAAACTCCAACGTAAAATAAATAAATAGATAAATACATTTTTGATTATACTTTTTACTATCGATACGGAATAAGACGACACATTTTAACATCCCTAACCCATATTGGGAGAAGGATGCTGAGGATGGAGCTGCCAGGCAAGAGGAAAAGAGGAAGGTCAAAGAGAAGGTTTATGGATGTGGTGAGGGAGGACATGCAGGCGGTTGGTGTAAGGGAGGATGATACGCAGAACAGAAGGTATTGGAGGCAGATGATCCGTTGTGGCGACCCCTAAGCAGCCGAAAGAAGAAGAAGAAGAAGAATAAGAAGAATCCATATGTGGTGTGGTTTAAACAAGTTACTGTAAATCACCCATCCCGACACACACATGGAGAGGGAGCCTTTGTCATAACAACGTTCAATTTGCTCCCAGCTTGTTACATCTTGCCACTCTCTTCAATAAAACTGTTTGTCTTGCACATCTTCGCCTTTGTCCCTGTATCGGTGAGCCTGGGAAAAGCCCCTTGGCTGGCCTGTGGCAGGGGAACTGTCACACTCGTGCCTGAACAGGGACCCAGAGATACAGAAGGGCCAGCCGAAGATGCACTAGAGCCACCGGCAGGTCAACGGATGGCCACAGCACCAGTCCTCTCCCAACTGGGGGCAGCAGCACCCAGCGGATGGCCAGCGGAGGACAGGGGGCGAAACAGCTGCAACAGCCACCAATGGTCACCATGTTCAGCTAGCTACTCTTCCAAGCAGCCACCGCTGGGGCCATCAGCAGCCCAGCAGTCAGGCCACCCCTACAAGCAGCCCCGGCAACAGCCAAGCCTAGCTTCACCTCCACCAGGCAGCACAGCAGCCTGAGGCCCCACGCTCCAGAAGGGAGGAGGGGATAGTCTGTTTCGTCGCCCTGGGGGAGCGTCACCCATGAAATGTGCTGTTCCCGGTCTCCAGGGAAATGGACTGTTTTTGTTGGACACTTTTGTTTAAAGTATGGGAATCATGTTTCAGAGTTGGGGCTTAATATTAGGTTAAAGTATGGTTTAACCTAATATTAACCTGTTTCAGAGTCCAGTCTTTTATTTATGTTAGGTATAGGAACCCTGTTTCAGAGTCTGTTTGTTTATTATGTTAAGGTATGTGAAACCTGTTTCAGAGCCCAGGCACTTTATTAAAATTGTTATGCTTGGTTGGGCGGTGGGCCAGGGATTATCCCCAGAATCAGTTTGGTTTTGGAGGTATGTGGTGTGGGGGTGGTGGCAATTAAGCAGCCACACCTGTAGGATCAGGGGTGGCTGTACACCTGTTTCTCATCAGAGAAATTGATGAGCACGGGTTAAATCACCAATCCCCACACACACATGGGAGACGGAACCTTTGTCATGACAATGTTCCATCTGCTCCAGGCTTGTTACATCTTGCCACTCTCATCAACAAAATGTTTTTTTTTTTCAACATCATCGCCTGTTTCTCTCTGTCGAGGAGCCAGAAAAGCCACTTGGGCTTGCCTGTGGCAGGGGTACTGTCACACCATATTAACGGCAATAATAACCCCTCTCATTCAGTTTTACGCATATGCTCTCTAAACTCTAACTCGGTGAACTCACATTGTCGCTCTCTCACTTGCTCAACCTCTCCACTCTGTGAGCGCTTAACTTTGCCTGCACACTCTCTCAACATGGCACAGCGTTACAAATGTGCCACAAAATTAACCAATCAGAGAAGTCAATTCTGACTGGCTGTTTCATCTCCAATCACAATGCTTCAGCGTTAAGCCAAGCAGCTCTGGTCAGCCAATAGGAGGGAAGATACGCTCTCAATGGTGCTGATCCTCGGAAAATGGACACCTGGACCACTGCGTAATTGCTCATGATTTTTTTTAATGAAAAATGACACTTAAATTATTGATAAAATCAGGAACATGTAATTTTATGTTTCTCCAACAAGGAGAATTATTTATTTTAAAGGACAGACGGTAATACTAGTAACACACTTTTTTCAAGAAGCAATTTATTTTTCTAAGTAAACAGCTATCTATGTATATATGGTAACTACACACGGCACCATCTATCTATAGTATATAATGCAACTACACACTACCATCTATCTATGTAATGTATATTAAATATGGAAAGGGAGAGAGGTTTGAAATATTTGGCAGCCTGTCGATTTCCAGCCGACATGCCAACAAAAGCCAGGGGCACAGAGACCTGGTGACAAGACAAACGCTGCTTGGCTTCACGCCGAAGAGTTGTGTTTGCAGCCATTCAGAATTTACCTTCTTCAATTGGTTGATTTTGATTTTGTGGCACATTTGTAACACTGTGCCATGTTGAGCGAGCATGCAGGCAAAGTTAAGCGCACACATGGTTGAGAGAGAGAGAGAGAGAGACTGAGAGAGAGAGACAATGTGAGAGCACTTAGCAAGAGTTTGTGAGAGGGCATCTTAGTAAAACTGAGTGAAAGGGGTTATTATTGCCTGTTAATATGGGTAATAGAAAACATGAAAAATACATTTTTTGTGCACGTGTTAAGCTGTGCTGAAAATCTCTCAGAAACCTTGTCCAGGGAGACCACATGGATATACAGATTGCTTAAAAGATAAGTTTTGCGTTTAAGCACAATGAGAAGCTGCGGCAAAGTGTTAAGTTTCTCAATTGCAAAGCCTTCAGCGAGGTTGTGCTATGAACAATGGTGTCATCAATGACGGGAACCAACATTGTAATAATGGCCTGGGTTGAAAAATGTCGTACATATCCCGAAACAGAAAAATGGTCAAGGCGGTCAGCTGGAAGACCAACTGCCCTGTGAGTACTTACTGCTCAACGCTGGGGGACAGGTAGAGCTTTGGGAAGACTTGTGTTGCTTCGGCATCCTCGAAGCTTACCGAGAGCAAGGCCACGTCCTCTCCGGGATCCAACGCTGTGTCCTAAAGAAGAGGGGAAAGGAGGAGGGGGGGTCAAACAGGATGGACACAAAACTGCTTGGGTCCGCATAACGTTGGTTGGCCTGTCATGTCTGCCTGCCGCCCGAGTGAGCCTGTCTACGAGGAACGAGCCAGTTCAAAAAAAAAAACCACAACAACAAAAAAAAAAAAAAAAAAAAAAAATGGCAGAGGAGGAACGACACCAGTAGAAACATCTGTTTCATTTCGCGCCACATTATCTTCAAGCAGCAGCAGCAGCTTGGGATGTCAGGCTCTTGTCTGGGCGCACCAGGCAAAATTGTGTGCAACAACGTGGAGACGATAACCTCGCGGGTACCCTCTACCCCGAGGTTCCAAAATCCTCCATCCTCCATCTGTTTTTCGGAGCGTAGACATTTTGCGAAAGGGCCATCACCAAATGTGATTGGACCTGAAGAACCACTCTGGGCCAAACCCCCTTAGTCTCTCCTTCAGTCTTTGCCTTTCACTCTCAACGGCGTTAATCAAATGTCTCACAGATGGTTTGAACTCATCCATTTGTGATAATCGCTGCCCTCCGAGGTGCGGGGGAAATCTCCTTACCACAATACAATATGGGCAGAGGCGCGGAACGCAGTGCGGCTAACCAGTCCGTAGCATGGCAGCCTCTGAGGTGGCGAGCCGACCGCACGCGACCGAGGTTTTCCTAATGACAAAACTGATCTGTCAATGGAGTTAAGGGGAGAGCGGGATCTCCCTTGCTGAGCATTTCTTGATCAAGACGAGCGGCGGAAATTGTTCCGCATATGAGCTAATTGTCATAATAATCAACGTTGTTTTTTATCTCAAAGTATTGAAGTCGCCCTTTAGAAATAGCTAAATATAGACCACTAAAATGGGAAAATAAATGAATAATAAAATAAAAAAACTCCCCTTAACAAATAGAAGAATTGAATCGTGTCCACAAAACCATGAAAAGAGCAGAGTGATAAAAAGATGTTGGCAGTGTAACATCTTTCATACATCAGCTACATTGCACGTATGTTGCCGTGGTCGTATTGCTCAGCACCGACAGCCTAAGCAATGGGTCAATAACTCCTGTTTGTCGTAGCGGATTTGTTAGGAGGAGTGGGAAATAAAGAACAGAAAGGGAGGCAGTGAAAGGGACGGCAGTAGGTGTGGGATCGACAAAGTGTTGCTTGATGGAATCAGCTCACATCAATCCGTGTCAGTAAACAAGGGTGAGTTTGGCGTCTTAGGCAGCGCTCAGAGTTTCCACCATTGATGATAGGGGACAGATGGGGGGAAAAAGGCGGATGCAGGTTTTGTGTGAGAGCCCGGTTGGGGAAGGGGGCGGCACAATTGTTGTGCTCCTGTTTGTAGCTGTCAAGTCCGGTTCTCGTCTCCGTAAAGGTGATCCAACGGACGCCTCGTTGGGATTGCGATAGACGGAATCGGAACCAACAGCGAGGTGAAGGGGGCCGCAAGAGAACATCGGGTCGTTCTGCATGGGCTGCCTTTGTGCCCTGGACCGGGTCGTGGCGACAAGGCAGCCGCTAAGGAAGCCTTCCTGCAGAGTGATTCAGAGTCGCGTTCGTCCTGGCAGACAACCGAGAGCTGTCACAAGCCATACGCCATCAAGGCAGCAGACGCAAAAAATACAAAACAAAAATACAAAGTTAAAGACAGACCCCGCCTCTGAAGTTTGAGCTTATGCCACTCTGAATTATTGTGCTGCGTGAGGCACCCAAACCTCAAGGATAAATAGTAACTTTTGTCTTTAGTCGATCAAACCTTACAAACTCTCATTAGTCTCATCACTTTGACTTTATTTTGATATTATGATTCATATGATGTGATTCATTCTTCGCTCTAATATTAAGCTGTCCAGCAACAAATGTTTTCCTTAAACATAAACAACAAACAAACTATATTTCTAATTATAAAATAAGTAAGTTTGTCAAAGGCAAAGCTAGTTTGCTGTCAAATATTTTGCTTATGCCATTTCAACAAGTGTGCAACAGAGGTCAAACTATTTGAGACACATCTCAAGTAGTTTGTGTGCAATTAGTCAAAGGTCAAACTTTGACTAAAAACAGTAGAGAAAATACACACACACCGATCAGCCACAACATTAAAACCACTGACAGGTGAATTGAATAACATTGCTCATCTTGTTCCAATGGCACCTGTCAAGGGGTGGTATACTGTATATTAGGCAGCAAGTGAACGGTCAGTTCTTGAAGTTGATGTGTTGGAAGGAGGAACAATGGGCAAGTGTAAGGATCTGAGCAACTGTGACAAGGGACAAATTGTGATGGCTAGACGACTGAGTCAGAGCATCTCCAAAACGACAGGTCTTGTGGAGTGTTCCAAAAGGGGTCCAAGGAAGGATAACCGGAGAACTGGTAACAGGGTCATGGGAGCCCATGGGCTCATTGATGCGTGTGTGGAGCGAAGGCTAGACCGCCTGGTCCGATCCTACAGAAATTTGCTGAAAAAGTTAATGCTGCTATGATAGGAAGGTGTGAGAACACACAGTGCATCACAGCTTGCTGTGTATGGGGCTGTGTGGCCGCAGACCAGTCAGAGTGCTCAGGCTGACCCCTGTCCAGTGCCAAAAGCACCTAAAATGGGCATCTGAGTGTCAGAACTGGAACATGGAGCAATGGAAGAAGGTGGCCTGGTCTGATAAATCACTTTTTCTTCTACATAATGTGGAGACGGCGGAGTGTCCCCGTTATGCACAAGCGCTAATTACAGATGGCGGGAGACAGGTCCCAATCTATACCTGATCTATGGTCACGCTCTCCTCTCTCTCCACCCGTGATCAGCAGACTGTGCTGCGACTCTCCTGCGCGCACAAGAAAGCCACTTTCATTTTCGTTTTTGTAGCGTCCGAATAAGTATTGATAACACGCTTAGTATTTCACAAATTACAATTTTATTTGATGAACGTCGGCGCTGAAACGTGAAAATGAACTAAATGGGTTGTATTTCTATAAAAAAAAGAAAAAAATACGATGGTGGGCAAGTAATATAATCTGTGTATGCCCGAGCACCGTGTAACACTGATAACCGTGGCAACCCTAATACATATTTCGGTGCGTACTTCACATTTATTTCACATGTCAAACCTGATTGATTGACTGATTGAACCCTGCCCATCTCCTGCCTGGTTTCAGACTGAGAAAGGTGCTACATGTCTAGAGGCGGGTTTATGCAAATTATGGGCGAAAATGATGTTACAAATAAGGATGTATGTCAGTGAGAGTGTAGGCCGAATCTGACTTGTTTGACATGTTCGACAGGTTTCACATTCTTTCAACCCCGATCGGGACCCTTTACACAACACAACTGCTTGCACCGCCTGAGGCATTTGCAGAGCTTTAATAAAGCAATATGGGACCTTTTAGTGAATTAGTCTTGGAAGAAAAAATAAAATATTTGAGCAGAAACAAACAGGTTTGTTTGACAGCTGGCACTGATTTGGTTAGGGAACAGAGAGAAGAGCTTTAATTTGTTTTTGTCTTTATTTTTGCATTGCAGATCAGTGTTGGATCGTTGTGGAAAAGTATGTAAAAGAACAAAGGTGACCTTTAATGGTTCTTGGCTTTAAGAAAAAAAAAATCCCTATTCAAAGAGGAAACTTAACTTCTGATAGTGTAACAAAATACAAATCTAAAACTGCCTACAAATGCGGGGATACACAGATGCACAAACACGCGCACAAACACAGTTAAGCCCTTTTAACCAACAAGACTTGGGGCCATGTGCTGCTCACTTATGTAAATAGGTAGTGGAGAACAAACATCATTAAAAGTGCCCGTGCGGCCCAGGCCATGGGCAGGCCCTTAATGATGAGACGTCTTCACAGGAGAGTAATGAGCACTGAAACAGTCCAGGTCAAAGGACCATGGGTCAAGGAGGGAGTCCTTCGAGGCTGGCAGTTGAGATGTCAAGGCAGTGTTTACTCCGTGACCCAAGGGAACGTGACTCAACTGCTCTCGGACCTGGGTATTGGGAGCGGGTAAAGTGTGTGTGCAAGTGGGCTGGAGGGTGTCCCGGAGTTCAAGCTTTCACGTGGGTTTACCACCCTAGCCCTGCCATCGTCTTCTCTCCTCCCTCAGACGTATAAACCGCATTACGTGCATCCTCCTCCATCCTCCTTGCACTCCCTCTGTCCGTCCTTGCATGTGGCGACGCCTCTGGCGCCTCCTCCACCAGTGTCACATGTGACAGGTTGCAGATGTGACAGCTGTCCTTATGCCAGAACAAGTCCAGAGCCAAAGTCACAGCGAAGGCAAACACGCTTGTCTGTACCGCCGCACCAAAGGAAAGAAGGAAGGAAGAAAGGGGGGTTTAGAGGGCAGGCACGGGTGAAAGAGGTATAGGGTGCTTTTGTCCGCCGTCTTCGCCCAACTTCAAATGTCACGGCCGACGCGGCAGGGTGGCTTGAGTGACAGGGAGGTCGTCGTGCGAGGACGTGTCCGGCTCCTGGGCTCGCTGCTGGAGACCCCTGTCCCATATGCTGACCCCCCCCCCCCCGCCTCAGCCAAGCCACCAACTAAAGCAGTGTTTGTTTCCAGTGTAAAAACTGGAAACTCCGGAAACCGACATTGAGGCTGCCGTGGAGCTTAGCTGGAAATCCTCAAGTTCTGCAAGTTTATTTTATTACATTTTTTCCCCCCGGTTACCACTGGTTTTCTTAGTGCAAGGTTCAGACATTGTCTTTATAAGAGGTAGGGGATTTTCGTGAATGTCATATAATATTCAGCAAACCCAGTTGTGTGAAATTGTTCAACTACTGTAGGTGCCACATTACACCTACGGTACATCAAAGGTTATTATTAAGAAAAAAAACAAAAAACATCTAAAGGCTGGTTTATAGTCGCCGCAGCTGTAGTACTGTTTAGTGTGCGTGCCAAAAAACCACGTCAGTGACGCGCTTGCGACAGAGAAGAACGGCAATTTGGTATGAGGTTGCACACCCCCCAATTTTTGGAGCTCCGTGCCACGTGCTTCAGGTAACTTAAGACACGTTCGAAGGAGGGTTGTGCGAAGAGGTCCACAGATAGAGGCATTTGTACGATCCATCCATACATGACCACAAAAATAACCAGATGGTGTTGAATTCATGGAAAGCGATAGAGGCGTCTCTGTCCATAGATTTCAACTATTCTAATACATTACGACTTCTTTGTTTACACCGAAGATTTGCACAAAAACAATACTACATATAAAACCCTCACTACTATAATAGATACACATACACCACAAATGTTTTTCATTTTCTACTGTAAAATCTTTCCACCCTTTATTATTTATTGTACGGGCAATATCAGATTCAAATGAATTCCACCAGCATTTTAGCACTTAAATGGGATTTAACAGTGTATTGGCAAAAGGATAACATTAGAATTATCTATCAAAGTCTCCATGAAATTGCAAGAGCAGTGGACATAATAAACAATGGTAAACACTGGACCGGTTTGTTGCACAGTTGTTATTTGTACAGGCTATTCAATCAGCGGCGATTCTGTAAGCATTCTACATGCAGCTCAGCTCTGTACTTTCTGTTTGTTGCTGTGGAGAAGAACATAAAACATCTGAGCTTTATGCCTGAATAAATACCTGTAATTAGAGCACACACGGAGAAAGGGGCAGGATCTTGAAGGGAAGTAATACCAAACTCAGTGACAACAGGAGCCATCTATTGAACAGGGCTGGGTCCATTTGCACTTCGCTTTCCTCCCTATTCGTAATTGCCACGATGACATTCAGATGTTCCATTAAGGGGGCAGAATTAGAGCTATAGAATAAAAAATTAAAAATGGAGAGTTTATATACTACACGCATAGGGAGCCGTAGATCGAGCGGGACATCTGATGCTCTGAGTGATGTGTTTGCCTCAGCCCTTTATGGGATCAACCGAGAGTTATGCCACAATGTCCCAAGGGGGAGATGCGCAGGGTCAAGGTGACGGCTGCCAAAATGTCTCATTGCATGAAATGTAATACTCTGATTAGGCAAGAGGGTTGAGGACATTGCTTCTAATGATGTGACTGCTGCTGCGGCTGCTTATGGGGAAGGGCTGATCCGGGACAGGCAGTCACGACGATTGCTTGCTCTCGCTGTAGAAGAAGAAAAGTACAAGCACAAGGCACTGCCTAACCCAGCTGCAAATACGTCCAAAGGGAGCCAAGATCTCTTGTGAAACATGCAAGACAAGGTTATGCTCAACATCATCATTCTTCGTCTGCCCTACCTTCTCTTTGTTCCCTCTGAACTGTGGATTCGCTCTAAATGGGCAACAGCAGACATGCGATGAGAAAGACAGGTGGTCAGACAGGAAAGGTCAAAGATTAACCCAGATTGCACATAGGACTTGCATGCACCTTACATGGTCGGAGGTGTGTGTGTGTGTGGGTGGGGGGGGGGGGCTGTGTCACCAAACCCAAACACTACCAAAACACTGCTCTGTTGCCACAGTCACCAGAGATTTTTTTTTGGCGGGTGTGTTTGCACACTGGAGGAAAAAAAAAAGTGTGAACTGGTGTGTGTGTGTGTGTGTGTACATTTCTGTGTCCAAGAGTACAGGACTACGGTGGGAAGGGCGTGGTGGTAAGTACCAGTGTACGAGGCGCCAGCTGGCAGAATGTTCCTAAGTCCTAAGTCCGAAGTAATCACTCAAAGATAGCCGCGGTGCAGCTATCTTCGCAGTCTTCTGCAAAGATAAAATTGTTACTAATCTCATCTCTCACTTCAACAGTGACCCTTAAAAGGTCAACTTATGTGCACATACCTGAACATGTGTTGTAAGACCGTTAAACAACAGAGCGCAAATACTAAAACACGCCCAATTCCACTCCATTGCCTGGAAATGAGAGTGAGCGAGACATCTGTTTGTGAGTCATGAATATGACTTAATACAGACTGTCAATACAGACACGGTTGGGCAGACGGTTCAGTCAACGCGACTCATCCTGTCAATGCAGGTGAGACCGAGCGGAAAACTTAAAAGAGAAAAAAAAGTAACATCAATATTTTCATTGCAATTGTACCAAGTACATAACATGTTAGGCTGCCGAGAAATATGTAATTCTGTGATTGCGGAATCCATTGTGGAAAACTGAATAAGAAAAAAAAAAAGAAAAAAATCAATTAAGTATCTTGATGTTGTTGCTGAGCTGTTCATTTTGTCTATCTGTTCATTTGTTAAGGATCTGTAGATTATTTTCTCATAAGAAAGGGCAATTTGGACAATCTTCAACATTAATTACTGACGACTGAAAACAATGACATTTTAGAATTTGGTGAATATTCTTAATTCACTCCAGAATCTTTACATTTTTTGTTTTATTATTCAGATTCATGAAAGACCCGAGAAGTTGTATAAAACCTCAATAAAATAAAATAAAATAAAATAGAAAATCATGCAATGTGCAGCTTCTGTTTCCTAGTGGCTTGGGACGCTAGCCAAACTCTTTAAGTTGGTGCCACAATATACTGGCCAGTGTCCAACGGAGCAGCCGTTGAGATACTTAAAGAAGCTGATCTCTTGTCACCGCAATGGGAGTCATACATGTGACCGTGGCCAATTGAGACGCGTAGTGTGATAGTGTGTCACTGATAGCATGTCTCTACAATGATCTGGCCTCAGCACCACTGTCTGTGTACTGTACATCCCAAGTGTGTGATGCTAGGGCTCCTAGCCACTGGGGTGACTCAAGTGCAATTTAGTGTGTGTGTGTGTGTGTGTGTGTGTGTGTGTGTGTGTGTGTGTGTGTGTGTGTGTGTGTGTACCCATTTGTGGATATACGCGTCCATGTCAGGACTTTATATATGAATGAATGAATGTGTGTATGTGATGTAGTATGTAAACACTGGGTAGTCTTCTGAATGCTTGTGCTGACAGGGCAATGGACAACCTTGTAACGTGTTTTTCATCACTTGAGTTTTAAAATTTACATGATGAGGATTAGAAGTCTACCGTCTCAGTCTGTTTAAACTAAAATACCCTTAATTATCAGACTGACACTTTCTAGTAGAAACTAATTTGCCTACAATACATGCTGGCGCTCACTGGCGGCTTTAAAGCTGTTGAGTGTGGTCTATGAGCAGAGGGCTAATTCACACGCTGGTTTGATTATTATGGCATTTTCTGGGGTGATATTTGTAATTGCATTATTGTTGCTTCACTGAGGGTGAAGCAGAGTCTTTCTATCTGACTGCACTGTAAATGGGACCATTCCGCTCCTTTTGAGCGACTGTGGCACTCACTCTCATTGCTGGGGACCGCAGGAATGCCAGGCCTAATCAGCCGTGGGACACATGCACTTTATATATTACGTTCATTTGGATTGTGACGAAAAAAAATGTGTGTTTCCCCTAAGTGTTTGTGTCATGACCCCACAAACATGTAAGCAATTTTATGGACATGTAAAAGACATGCCTGAACTAAAACTGGCTGCTAATCAAAATCAGTCGACTACCTTTCCGATGTTGAGCCATCATTGTCATGGCCGTTGTATCCCTCTGTGATACGGAGGAATATATGGTTTTCCTCTTCCATCCATTTGAGGGCAAGGGTATGTCCAGAAGAAATGACAATTCCTGAAGACTCTTCAAGGCTTTGAGATGATAGGAATCACTTTTTTTATTCACGGTTTCCTACGGCGCTAGGGTGAGACACAGGGGGAGAGAGAGAGCTTGGACATAGAGAGGAACAGAATCTAGATTTTATTTGCGTCTTTAATCAGGTGGGCTTTCCAAGGGTAAGGCAAAGGCCGAGGAGACAAATGCACACAGACAGGCAACATATAGGGACGCGATTTCCCCCTGGAGCCAACAATGTGTTAATAAGGGGCAAACAGGAAGACAGAGGCAAAGAAACTGGACGGTAGATGAATTGTGGAGAGGAAAAAGGTGAATATGAAAGAGGGAGAAAAATAATGGGACTTATAATGGTATAAGAATATCAAAGTGTTACAGTTATCTACTATATAGATAGTACACAGTTCTATCTGGAGTGAGGGTGGAAACTAGGCCAGATGGAAGTAATTCTGTGGAGGCACGGAGGAGTGAGTGTGTGTGTGTGTGTGTGTGTGTGTGTGTGTGTGTGTGTGTGTGTGTGTGTGTGTGGGGTGGGGGGTGGGGGGGTGGAAAGGATCTCCCCTGGGACGGCATAGCAGGGAAACCTCTGATGCTCGGCTGGGGTATGGGCAGGTGGGTGGGAGCCTTCAACATGCACCAGTGTGGGTGGCTGTGGTAGGGGGGAGGTGGGCTTTGGCGATCCAACTTTGCCCGTGGGAGACGGAGGGCGGGCGTGACCTTTTGGGATCGGGAAAGTCACAAGGGGGGTCACTGGAGCATGAGCGGGCGGATTGGTGCCCCGCCTTGTCCAAGTCTTCCTAAGGCTGCCCGCCCCCCACCGCCTTTACCTCCTCTTTAGCTGAGGAGATCGTAAGGATACTTGCTTTCAGCTCCTTATGTGGGAACACAAGCTCTTTTTACATTTACTTCCTTGCTCAGATAAGAGGTGAGGAAGGCTTCCGATGTTATGAGCCTCCAAAAGGGAATACAGAGCCTTTCATCTTTTTCCGACGCGGAAGACAAAAGATTTACTATTTATATCTCTTGTGATAGTGAAGCGCTTCAGTTGGGGGAAGAAGGTCTTTCTCTAGCAGACATCAAATAGAACACTCTTGAATAAAGTGAACTAAAGGTAGAAGACTGTGCCAGCCAAGTCAAAATGACAACACACCCCGTAATTCACAGCAAAAAAAAACAAACAAAAAAAAAAAAACACCCTCCCCCAAAAACAAAAAACAAAACAAAGGAAAAAAAAAACAAACCCTGTGATTGAGCATAATCTGCAGAAACATCTGGAAAAAATTAATACACAAAAAGAGAAAACAACAATATCCAGAAACATTCCCCTGAGCATCATCGCCACTTGCGAGTGAGAAATGTAGATACAATGCCCTAACTGCATGTCTGCCATGAGATCATGAGGCAAGAAATGACTCAATTACATTGAGAAAAAAATTGCAAAATGTGTGCAAATACTTCATTGAAAATCCACCAGTGTCATCAGTGTTCATTGCCATTAGTCACTACATATGGACGGTACCTGATATGATCCGGCAAGTCGAGATGGGAGGCCAAATTTCTGCCGTCATCAATTTGATGCAATATTACAGAGGTGATTAGAATACAATATCAGCATAAAATTCCACACTACTGTCAATGAGGCTAATCAAGTGCACCATAAGAGGCTGTTTGTTAAGCCATCCAAATAATCAAGTTGTCCAAATTGGGACACTCATAATGTTTTACCAAAATGAGAAGCGATACACCACACACGACAGTAAGTAGATCTGCTGTCAAAGCTCAGGAAAATAAACAGACATTTAAAAAAAAGGTTGAGGCAGTGATTTTTTTGTAGAGTGAGTAAGCTGCCCATCAGGTGGTAGGGATCTGTTGCCACCAGTTATGTGTCACAACAAGAAATAATCGATCCCCTTCGCCTCTGAGGAATGCCCTTTGACAACCTCTCAACACCATGGCAGTGCTGTGGTCGCAACTGGTGGGACGGTGTGTGAACCCTGTGCCCATAACCCAAACACAACCATCGCACCCTTTCACCATTACTTCATTTCAAAGGGCCTGGATGGATTTAAAGTGATCCTCAATGTGACAGCACAACAGAAGATGAAGCCAGTAACAAGTCACTGCAGAGAAATTGTCTAATAGCAGCCATATAAAAACATTTTAATCCCATGGCCAAACAGTCTGTGCACACTGTTGTAAGCATCTTCAGATTTAGGCTAAACCACCTCCTCCCCAAGAAACAAGAGTACCCTTTGACAGTTAAGGTTATGTCATAAGCCAAAGATCCAGTTCAAATATTTACATTTGGCTCTCTGGGTGTTTCAGGGTGTGGTGGTCAGGTACCACAAATTGATATTTACAGGGACACGGATAAAGGGCTCACTGGTCTGCATTGGCTTTCTATTTTTAGGATCAAGATAGGAGTTACAGTCTATCTACCTGCGGAGATGCCTAGCCATATTTGGTCTGGGTGGTTTGGCAGACAGACCAGTGATTTGTGGAGTAATAAAACAATATATGATCTTGATTTAGGAATGTAGTTTACAGAACATTTGTTCAGAAGTACTACACCCAAAACATGAGCAAGGTTAAAACAGAACCTCCTTGGGACAGTGGCATTTTTACAGCAGGAGGTTGCTTATGCTCAACAGAAAACTCTCTCCCATGGAACAGAGGAAGACTGACAGGTTATACAACCTGAAGAGATGGTGTCATCCAAAACACTACGCCCTAAGCCTTCATCACCACTTTTGCCTCAAAACACTGCTCAATCATATGGCAGTGCTTATAAAAAGGTGACCTCTTCTTTATTGGAAAAAAGAATTCACAGAATTGCCCAAGTGAAACCTCTCGGGTAAAGGTCAAACTCTTATCAGTGCCTCAGTATTGTTGCAGGAAATTCTGAAGAAGTTGCATAACAACTATCACAAAAACTTAGCTTGGAGTGTAAAGCCAACAGTTTTCTGAGGAAACCAAGCTCGTCCCTACTGTGGGTCATAGGCACGGGTCAAGTCCAATTGCATGTCTGAAAATTATGGGCAAAGAAACAAAGAGCTGTTTTTGGAGGCAAAACACTCAAACGTACAGAAACATATACATTTAAGGCCCCTCTCTCAGCGGCCAGTTTCCTAATAAGCGACATTTCATTTTTACCAATTGTGCGCTCCCTGCGTAAAGCTCTCGGTGGGCTTCCACGGTGTCACTCAAGCACCAGCTCTCACTGCTATCTCATGCTCACTCAGACGTGCACTCACAGAGATTAATTAACCTTGATTAATTAATCTAATTAGTTAACACGACGCACATTAAACACAAACTTGTGCACACAACAGCCAAATACTTTGTCTTGAAAGATAGGCTAAGAGCACAAAAAGATGAGTAAAGTGGGGGGGGGGGGGGGGGGGGGGGCAGTGGATGAATATGGGACGAGAAAGGGAGACAGTTTGCAGGATTTTAATTGCTCTTGATAATCACAGTTTTCTCGTCAGTTTTTTTTAAGGTCACAGCAGCCCCCCTTTGCACATCATAAATGTCAGATAAGACGGGAAACTGCTTTTGGGTGAGGCAATTAAGTTCATCTGAAGTGGGGCAGTGGTAAGTTCGGGTTCACACAGGGTAGAGGCTCCAGAGTCAAAGTACAAGTCTGGTCTTGCCTCGGAGCACTCCCACTGGCGTTTTACAGGGTGCAAGACGCCTTGTTTGTGTAAGGTGATTTAAGACTTCAAACTTGCTTGCAGTGCTTTCATTGAGCAGAGCTCAGATCAGTCAGCCGTACAAGGCTTCGGAATTTAAATAAATAGTTTGAATTCAAAGAACTTTTGTGCAAAGAAAAATGGTCACAACATTTTCCTACAATATTTCCCTCCAGCATGGCTCAAAGGTTGCGATCCAAAATTTTAACTACACCATCTTTTTGGTGTAGTTTACTAGTATCCTGTAAATTTGAACTTCAACTTGTATTTTTCAAGGTACGCCTTTGAAAAATCTCCACGGGCATCATCTCCAGTACCAATTAATGATATTGTAGGGCCCTCAAACTTGGTTTATTTGCACGCTAGTACGCAGCTGTACTTTGATGCTAAGGGGCTACTGTGACCACCCTGTTGACTCGCCATGTTTTGTTCGTGAGAGCCAGAGGTTTTGTGTGGTTGCAAGTGATGTAGCGGAATGTGGTGGACTGGAGAGCCGAGTCACCATAAGCAGGTGCGACTTCGTCGACATCAACTCCCTTTCACCTTTCACTGCCTGACATTATTTCAACCCCCTTGCTGCACAGTAAAACGCGGAGGCGCAGCCAGATGTTCAAGCACCTGGCGGTAATCTCAGCAGGGGGTGGGTGTGAATGAGGTGTAGCCGATGTGCATGGCAATAATAGAGACCTAGCACTGCAGCATGATTCATCCATCTAATCTAGCGACTCAGCAATGCCCTCAAATCTCACGCCCTCCAGATTATATCATTTTTTTAAATTATTTTTTTAGCAATGATGGCTAATACACTCTGGGCTACAGATGCAATGACTTGATTTTAGTGTTAAGTCCCCCACAATTAACTTCTCCCCACCTCTAACAACTGGACTCAAATTTTATGAGTCGAAGTTAAAATTCTCTTCAATGACAAACTCAAAACATCTTTTTAAATACAATAACGACATAATAAACAAAAGCAGAATTAAAACCTTAAAGAAGCAATGTCTTGAATAAAAGGGGCGCCTGGTATTTTAGTCACCAGTTGCCGTTCCTTATTCTGAACTCCACTGTACTCAAGTATGCATCGAATACTTGTTTGACATCACAACTCACAACCCCGCAAACCCACTACGTCCTCCAATTTTGCAATGCATCCACACTCTTGCGACAGAGGAACTTCATGTTTGCTGCGTCAACAGAGTTGGAAACAGAGTTGGAAACAGAGTATATACAGTACTTCCTGTAATGAGTGACGACAAGGAACTATCTATTGGTATGATTTGATTTTGTTTTTGACAATTGACAGATTTTGAGCTCTACGCAGAACTTTGTTGAAAACATTTTTTATTATTATTATCTCTAACTCTAATGTAAGTCTTGATAATATACGGTCGCGTCATTTTTCCCTCTTCCTTCCTGCAAAGGAACTGTTATTCTTGACATTTACTTCCATTTCCAAGAGAGCGCCGACTACAGCAGCCATTAAAAAGCAACTTAATTGTTTATCTGCGTGGAAGCATTGGCTGGCCTTTTCATATTCCAGTCGCACACTGCATTAGTGAAGCCCAAACTGGCAATTACTTGACAATGTCTTTTAGGCAACTTGCTTTCAAACTAAATGCCATGTCCCATTGCTATACAGATGTTGTGTTTTCACTATGCAAAGACACTTTGAAAAGCACTATGAAAGCAAAACATATGCCTCTTGATATACTATGGTTTACCATAACTTTGATTTCATTATTGCTCGACAAAGCAAGACTTGCAGTGTGTCTTCAATCTTACAGAATGGAAATCCTACAGAACGATTTCACAACAATCCTCTTTGTGGTGCCCATGGCAAATTGAATCCTTGTCAAAAGTTATTTTGTACCTTAATGCAGTTTTGTATCCCATTTACTCAAAGTCTTTCCTCAATATTAGCAAACTGCAAAAACACATGATGACTTCATCATTAACAACTCCTCTTGAGTTTTCTTTGCTCATATTTTAAGAGGGTGAAACATACAAAAATGGATAAATAAGATTGACCTTCATTCCAAATAGCACCAACAGCCAGTGAGAGGAAATACAATAAAAATATTTGAATGAATCATAATCTACTTGGATGTAAAATCATATTCAAGAATGGTACCTTGTAAAACGTGTTACCTGCATAAGGATGGCTAACATTGGGAGCAGAGAAATAATAAAAGAGAGCATGAGGCAAAAGAGAGGCACAGAGCATTACACAAGTAACCTGCAATTATTTTATAGCTCTTAAGATTCCTGAGCTCTTAGTCAGTGTTTACCGTGCAGGGGCACGGCAAGGCCGCAAATTAGAACCACTTGCTTTGGCATCAAATGCTTGGTAGTCACGCAAAGAAGGCTTTTTCTCTCCAACAAGGACGATTTTGAGCGAGCATGAAGGCAAAATTTAAATGGCATAGTGGCTTCTACTTTAACTGCCCATCTTCTGACATTCAGTAGTTGTTGCTGATGTGTCTGGACATAAGTTAGCTTCAGCTGGCCAGCTGTACAAAGCTGCTGCAACTTGACTCATACAGTGCACGTCACGTCTGTATAATGTAACAATATTACAAAATATTGTTAACATGTCAAACCAACAGAATTGTGTGGCCACCAAGAGGGATCACACAGAAATGTGTCAGAATGGTGTCTTTTCTGGTCCTGTCACAGAAACGGTGCAATGAATAGAATAGGGAGCCCTGCCAGCTATAATGGTCGGCTGGGGGCCAGTTCAATCATAGCCCTTAATGGAGCTTTAATGATGGGTGTTGGGTCATAGTACATGATGTCATGTCCACATTCTCCTTCCCCAACACCCTTGTTGTGACATTCATTTGTCCGTAGGCGGCGAGAATTGTGCCATGGTCGAAGAAGCCTCCTCTTCTAGGTCTGCACAGGGAGTTGGGAAAGACTCACCATGTGATGCTGTATCGTGGCGGCAAATTTCAGCCACGACTTCTCCAAAAGCCCAACTGCCAGAGTGCGGTAGAGACGTCAGCGGGATGCAAAACCGCAACAACGAAAGCCTGGTGAGTGGGAGAGGAGTGGGGCAACATCGATGTGGCAACCGGAAAGGAAAGGTCACCGCAAACGCATGTGTAGGTTGATCTTCAAAACTGTCTCAGTCGAGGCCTCTATATGTATGAAAAAAAAAAAAAAAGATATAACACGACTAAAAAAATGTGAAGATGAGCCTTAGCACTGTCCTAGCTGGTATGCCTGCACGGCGCTCCCTCGCTGGCAGTGATTCAGTGATGTAGGCAATCATGTAAGTGGATTTGTGTCACTCTCCTTCTGCCTTAATCTCAGCTTTGTGCGGAGGAGTTGTCGAGTTTGAGTGGGTTTTGTCAGGGGTAGTCAGGTGCTATGATTGATAAGGTTAAGAATGCAGCACAGCTGTAGAAAGGAGGATTTCAAGTCCAAACGCCTGTCTGTGTTTGCAGAAATTTTTTTATTTTGTTTCTGGAAACTTAACATTTTCAAATTATTATTATTTTTAAATTATTTATGTATTTTTTCAATTGCCTCTATACTTTAAATGTCAACACATTATCGCCTCACTTATTTTTAAGTAAAACATAAGAAGTACTTTTTGTAGAAGAAATCTTTCATTTTGTTACGAAGATCTGAGCTTAATACAATACAAAATAAAAGTTATCTTTGGAGGGTAGAAACAGTAGGGAATATGGATATGTTGTTGACTTTCATTTAATTTGTTTTTAACATTGATGTGATTTTAAGTAAAATCAAAGCTCATGGTGGTGAGTCACATTTGAAGTTGAAGTTTCCTTTAAAACTTATCAAATATCCAGAAATTTATTAGGGGTCTTTTTGTATGAATGCAGTCATATTACACATTCCAGGACTTGTACTTATTTAATACTTGTTTGTGAATCAAAATTGGATAATTGTGAAGTATACTAATAAAAATAATAATAAAAAAAATAATAAACATAATAATAAATATAGCTGCAGGCAGCAATACACAGGGTCCAGTTTAGTCGTTTTGGGTGGGCTTTACAGTTTCCAGGGTTCTCTGAGACGCAGCACGATTTTCCGAGTTTACATTGAATGCAGCATGGACTCCCCCCGGTCTGTCTTCTCCTGGTTGCCCGTCTCTCGGAGCAACCACTATAAGTCTACATAGTGCAACCCTCCTGCCTTTCAAACAACCGTCCATGTTTGCCTGTAAACCAGAACTTCTCATTGTTATAACTCACTGTGTTGTCTGTGGAAATAGACCTGCACTCCCAGTGACGGGTGGCCGTTTGGTGCTGGGGTTTTGAGTGGACATGGTGACATTTTTTTTAAGGACTACTTTTTATTCTATTTTTCATGAATCCAGCAAAGTAATGTGGACCACATATATAAAATATCAATCGAACAGATCTACTGACATCCACCAGTTAAGAAGCTATATAAATACACCTAAATCAATAGTTTGGAAAGGCCGAAACACGACAGAGTGTCGAAAGAGTCCACGCCGCACACTGGACACGGTCCAACTGGACATTCTCAATCTGAATCTGTACATTTATGGTAAATAAAATGATGTCATAAAGCGTCTTACTGTAACTCTCATCTCGTTCATTTTGTTTACGAATAGTGATGTCAGTTAACCAAGACCAACTGAATATTTCGGGTCAAAGTTTTCGATTTTTCATCAATATCTGCTCTATATGTGGATTGATTTGGATAAAATTGAAACCACGGGATCCACGTGAAATACCAGTTTAAACGACACCGTGTTTGTAGCTTGCACCAAAGTACGGTGGGGCAAAAAAGTATTTAGTCAGCCACCAATTGTGCAAGTTCTCCCACTTAAAAAGATGAGAGAGGCCTGTTATTTTCATCATCGGTTCACTTCAACTATGAGAGACAAAATGAGAAATAAAATCCAGAAAATCACATTGTCTGATTTTTAAAGAATTTATATGCAAATTATGGTGGAAAATAAGTATTTGGTCAATAACAAAAGTTCATCTCAATACTTTGTTATATACCCTTTGTTTGCAATGACAGAGGTCAAACGTTTTCTGTCTTCACAAGGTTTTCACACACTGTTGCTGGTATTTTGCCCCATTCCTCCATGCAGATCTCCTCTAGAGCAGTGATGTTTTGGGGCTGTCGCTGGGCAACACAGACTTTCAACTCCCTCCAAAGATTTTCTATGGGGTTGAGATCTGGAGACTGGCTAGGCCACTCTAGGACCTTGAAATGCTTCATACGAAGCCACTCCTTCGTTGCCCGGGCGGTGTGTTTGGGATCATTGTCATGCTGAAAGACCCAGCCACATTTCATCTTCAATGCCCTTGCTGATGGAAGGAGGTTTTCACTCAAAATCTCACGATGCATGGCCCCATTCATTCTTTCCTTTACACGGATCAGTCGTCCTGGTCCCTTTGCAGAAAAACAGCCCCAAAGCATGATGTTTCCACCCCCATGCTTCACAGTAGGTATGGTGTTCTTTGGATGCAACTCAGCTTTCTTTCTCCTCCAAACACGACAAGTTGAGTTTTTACTAAAAAGTTCTATTTTGGTTTCATCTGACCATATGACATTCTCCCAATCCTCTTCTGGATCATCCAAATGTTCTCTAGCAAACTTCAGATGGGCCTAGACATGTACTGGCTTAAGCAGGGGGACACGTCTGGCACTGCAGGATTTGAGTCCCTGGCGGCGTAGTGTGTTACTGATGTGAGCCTTTGTTACTTTGGTCCCAGCTCTCTGCAGGTCATTCACTAGGTCCCCCCGTGTGGTTCTGGGATGTTTGCTCGCCGTTCTTGTGATCATTTTGACCCCACGGGGTGAGATCTTGCGTGGAGCCCCAGATCGAGGGAGTTTATCAGTGGTCTTGTATGTCTTCCATTTTCTAATAATTGCTCCCACAGTTGATTTCTTCACAACAAGCTGCTTACCTATTGTAGATTCAGTCTTCCCAGCCTGGTGCAGGTCTACAGTTTTGTTTCTGGTGTCCTTTGACAGCTCTTTGGTCTTGGCCATAGTGGAGTTTGGAGTGTGACTGTTTGAGGTTGTGGACAGGTGTCTTTTATACTGATGACGAGTTGAAACAGGTGCCATTAATACAGGTAACGAGTGGAGGACATGAGGAGCCTCTTAAAGCAAAAGTTACAGGTCTGTGAAAGCCAGAAATCTTGCTTGTTTGTAGGTGACCAAATACTTATTTTACCGAGGAATTTACCAATGAATTCATTAAAAATCCTACAATGTGATTTCCTGGATTCTTTCCCCCCATTCTGTCTCTCATAGTCGAAGTGTACCTATGATGAAAATTACAGGCCTCTCTCATCTTTTTAAATGGGAGAACTTGCACAATTGGTGGCTGACTAAATACTTTTTTGCCCCACTGTATGTGTTCCAGATAGTTTTAGTCAGGTTGGACATATTTTGGCATGAAATGATTTGGCTCGTCTCTTCTAATATTGACCTAAATTTGGTCGGTTGGCATGAAAATTCCAAGAATTATCGCCCAACAATAACAATCATAACAATCCAGCCTGTAATAATACTAAATGTAGCTGCAGGCAGCAATAGACAGGGTCCAGTTAGAAAGAAAGAAATTAGAAAGAGAATTAGGGAATTAGAAAGAATTTTTTTTTTTATTGTGTGTTATCACCGGGTGCGTTGCATTACATTTCACTGCATATATGTATGAAAGTATGTATATGTATGTGACAAATAAAAATCTTGAATCTTGAATCAGTTAGTGTTAGTGTTTTGTTTTTTGTGTGAAATACATCACAATTTACTGAACTTACAAACATCGTTAATAATGTTCATAATGTACAATTGGAAAATTTTGTTTAATAGATGACTTGTCTATATAGTAATACAGACAACATTTTTGGAACTTTAACATTAATTTGTAGGTTTACGTATTTACAGAGATTTACAATAGCAGTGGAATTTACATAATTTAATTGGTGACTTTTGTCCTTGGATTACACTTTCAATAAGTTACGTTTCCATGAAATATGGAAAACTTTGGGGTATTTCTGGTAAAGCCGTGCAATTACCATTGCACGGCTTCTATTTTTTTGACGGCTCGCTGGATTTTGAACGCATCAATCAGTCACACATTTCAGTGGATTCAACAAAATGGTCACAAGTTTTTGCAGACTACTTTTTTCCATATTTTTCGTAAATGTGGCAAAGTAATGGGGACCACAGAGATAAAATATCAGTTGAACAGATCTATAGACATCCACCAGGTAGGAAAGTACATAGATATAAACGTAAACCCATAGCTGGTAATGTCGAACCACTACAGAGCGACAGAGTCTACACCGTACAACGGACACGGTCCGAAGAGAAATTCTGAATCGGAATCTGTACATTTATAGAAAATAGTATGAAGACGTCATATAGCGTCGTAATTTAAATCTCACCTCGTTCATTTTGTTTACGAATAGTGCCATGTCAGTCAAGCATGACCACCTCAATACCTTGTTCGGTTTTTCAATAATATCTACTCTGTATGTGTATCGATTTAGATTCAACTGATAAATGCATTGGACCGCGTCTGCGATAACTATCAAATTTGGTCTGCTTTTTACAAATTTCTGCTCCGTATGTGGATTGATTTGGAGGAAACTTCAACCACGAGGTGTTTGTGACAAACCAGTTCAAACAAGACGTGATCGTAGCTTCTTCCGTTCTTCTGTTTCGAATAGTTTTACATTTCAAAATTCAGAATTTTTCCAGAACAATTTCTATGTCCCCTAAGGGCTGGACCCCTATTAATGATAATAATAATAATAATAATAATAATAAAAATAATAATAATAATTTAAGAATGATCTTTCATCTTTACATCATCAGCCACAAAGTCTTCACTTTTTTTTTCCCCTCTACACAAAGCAAAGAATATTTTCAAATTAAGAAAATGTTTTATTACAAGGCAAAGTACAAGTGGATGAATGTGCGGTACATGCACCATGTATTATGGCCAAGTGTGTTGAATTTGTCAGCTCTACAATAACTTCTACTTGATCAAATAACTATCATTGCGAAGGGGTTTGGGTTAAGCAAGGCTGTACTTTATGGGACTCCAGAGTACACACAGCACTCTGGCTCACAATAATAATTTCAAACGCCTGTCTGTCTATTACTCCTAAAAATTGGCATTTCCAGATTATACAAGTTCTAAGACTTCAATTGACCTCAAAGAGAAGGAATAATTAATCAACCTCCCAGTGACTACTAATAATATTTTACATTTCATTAACCCCACAGAGACACTGCAACATGTTGCCAAATATAGGCAGCGGGGAGAAGTTATTCAGTGGGTGGTGGAAATCAATTGATTTGAACACAGAACACCTACTTTATCAGCCCTGAATTAATGACAATATGACCTCTTACCACTCAACAACGCCTGCAATTTACCACCCTGTTAACATTACAATGGGTAGTAAAGTCTAGAACCGACAAAAAGCTGTGCGTTTTTCTCTGTCTCGGAGGGTATGCCTCAGAGCTGACATCAGGCAGAAAAGAGAAAATCCATTGTGTCAAAGTGGCAAAACCTGTGCTTGTTTGAACCTTCAAATGACATTTTTCACACAGTGCTCCTGCATGGCCTTAGGAGGCTCGGCAATGTAAACATATATATTGAAAAAATAAAAAACACTACAACATGCATGTATCTATGCATGTCTCCAGTGAATCCGTTCAGCATAGATTTGAGAAAAATCTACTGAGAAACATCAGAGGAACGCTAGCTTAAAGGAGATTTGTTAGTTATGTTATTCTACTTTTCAAGGCATGGAATACACTGCTGTAAATACTCTGGGGGAGGGTTGCAAGAGCATTCTCTGTTCAATTACTTCGCTGAAGGTAATTCTCAAATTCATCATGATAAACAATGCCTCGAAATAAGGTTGCAGGTGTCCCCTCTTTCCGTGGAACCAACGGGAATAGGAACTATTGCATCCAGAAGAAGGATGTGTGACCCACTGCAGATTTTAGGTACTTTTGGTGCCTTTCCACTTTTTCCACGTCATTTGAAAGTGGAGAATCGGAGCTTCAAAACAAGAAGTCAGTTGTGCGAATCAAGCAAATATTTTTAAAGCTATGGCTTGTTAATGACGAGGGTGCGGCAAACAGTGTTTGAGATAATCACCCTCAAAGTTTTCAGAGTCTTGTTTACGCAAGTGACGTCACCTTCCTTATTCGCGTGTTACACTGCTTACACAACGATGAATACAGGTGTGTATGTATAAAACACTTAACATTTGAAGGCTGAACTCTATCAAAACAGTTTCACATTGTGACTTCCATCACATGGAATATGGAGGGATGATCTTCACCTGGACGGTCGCTTTACAGGAAACGATCGATCGGTGTTTGCACTGTTCAGTGTCTCGGTAAGTGAACTGTGTTTGTCCATGTCGTCTAACGGAAAAAATTAACTTGACTATTTAACATTTTTCTACTATTTATAAATCAAACTCGGCTTTGAAAATACATTGAGAGATTAAAAAATACAAAAAGGAACACAAAACTGGAAAAATCTCATTTTCCTCCTAGAAAGGTTTTTTACAACTTATTTGGCTGCTCCTGGGGATTTTAGAAATGTGCGACAATGCGGGTTTTGCTGCGATGGGTCACATATGCCCTCGACAAGATGTGTTTATAATACAGTTTTGGGGGACGACTGCCACTTTGGGAGTCGTGGGTCATCTGCACTAACTGTGAAATGCTCCTGCCCTGTAAATAACAACCCCCCCATGCCATGCATCAATGCGTCCTCGACCCCTCCGCTACGTGCCGCCTCCAGGCAGATCCTGCCCGTCCTGCTACTACTGAGGTGGAAGACAGTGGCTGTTGTTCAACATCGCCCAGAGGGGAGAGAAAAAAAAAAAAAAAAAAAGAAATAAATAAAGAAATAGAAACAACGGGATCATTAGAAGGAACCTTTAGTGAAGAGAGGAGATGTTTAGGAAAAACAAATCATAGTAGATTTAATTACAAATAGAGAGCCCGTCGATGACAATGAGTAAGTGAGAAATCTTTTTGTTGATGATTTTGTAATTTTGTTTTTCATATACAAAGATGCCCCATCGAGTTGAACTACTCTCTAGTTCGTGTGTGGATATTTGGTCCATAAAGAAGAGCTAACAGAGAGAAAAAAGTCGAATTCTACCTCTGGAGGAGTTTTGGGAGGTTAGGGTGGAGCAATTTTGGGGAAAGGGGGCGGTGGGGCATGGGGCATACGGGGGTCGAAAACAATTTGAGTAAAATAAATTAGATGTAGACATTCTTGCTTCGACAGGGTGTAGACACACGGAGGCCTGGGTGGGTTAGGGGGGGCTTACTGGTAGCTAGGTTACCACCGGCATTCAGACGTGAGAGAGGAATCAAAAAGGGCTCCATACATCCTCTCTTTTTTTTTTTTTTTTTTTTTTTTTTTTTAAACCTGTGCTGTCAGCATTCTTGGCATACAACATGGAGAATTTGTATGCCATTGCATCTAGGACAGTTAGTCTGCAAGTGGAGTTCAAGTTCTCAACCTGCAATATCACTTTTTATTCATTCTTTAATCATCAAGAACTGCTGCAATAACTCTGTCCTGTGGACGACCTGTGGGATGACAGGAGCACAGCTTTTTGTTCCACAGAAAAATGGCTCCATACTTAATTGTCTCTGGGCGGGGTAGGGGGTTCCGAAAGGCGTAATTCCTCTCCTCATAAGACACTACACATGATGCAGGATTATCAAAGCAGATATTCCCTTCGCTTTCAAAATATATAATAAAATATTTCCATACTCCAGGCCAAAACACTGGGAGAGGGTAGCTCAGTTCAACGCCACTCAAGCTACTGGATCAAAGACGGAGGCTTGACGTGTTTTCTTCTTCTATACCCCATGAGGACGGGACAGCAACAGAGCAAGTCCAGCGTGTCCCCTTCCGATCGCTTTGGTGCTTGTGACATGGGTCAGTGCTCGCGGGGGCCGGAGCCCGGCTCAAGCCGAGCGAGAGCGGAAGGGGCCCAGTCACGAAATGCCGCGTCGCCCCGCGCTGATCAGTGTGGACGCTGGGCTGATGTGACATTTAGAGGCGAGCCGCTACTGCATACATGCACACCGCTTCGAGGAGCTCGGACGGACGGGCAGACGGTGTGGAGGAAGAACTCCTGCACTCACGCGCAACAATAAATAAAAAGGTTGCACTCATAAATTAGAGGGCAAAACATGGTATTTTGCGGGAGCACAAAGCAACAGTGCAGACTGTGGATCGATTTACCCACGGTTCCCATAGATGGAAAAAAACCCCCCCAAAAAACAGAAGATGTGACCATAGACCATAGATTTGCATAGATGCAAATGTCTCTTGTTTGTCTGATGAATATGTAAGGTCAGATTAATATACATAATTGTGCAAAAAAAGTTTTTTCTTTAAGTAGAATATAACAACACAGCTTTAATGTAATTATGGAGGTCAGGTATCAACCTGTTATCATGTTATAGCAAATGTGAAACAGGCCGTTTCGCCAATGTTGAAACCCGTTTTGAAATACTTACATGAAAAAAAAACGACAAATGTTAGAATTGTGCATGAACTGTGAACTGTGTGTTAGAACACTGGCAAACATCTTGCTTCTTTCAAATGCTATCACTGGTCCGTTATTTCTGAATTAAAAATGTTCACGGGCAAATAGTAAGCTGTGGAATATTTTTCCTCTGTGGAGGCATACATACAAAATGATTTCAAATAAATATTAAGTGTCAATGTATTCATTTATTTGGTAAGTAGCCATGTCATAACCATGATACAGGACCTCTCCTTGACCCTGTGGGTGGTTACTTTGAGATAGAGACCGACTGGCTGTACATTATTCCTTAATAATTAGCCGTCTTCCAATTTATCCTGGTTCAGTTTATAAGGAAATCCTATCGCAACTAATTGAAATGAGATGTGTTGACAAGATTTACCACGTTTTGGCAAGTATTTTGGACCTGACCTACACATTTTTCCCCTGAAGTTGCTTTGAAAAGTTGGGAAATGTGAGAAGCGGTGAAAAAGCAACGTGAAAGAGAAAAACACTTCATGGGGAGAAACATCTAGCGAAAACATAGGTTCTACATGTACTGACGTTCAAGAAATCAGAATCATCGTGGCAGAATCTGTCATATCACATTTATTTCACATTCAATGTAAGCCACTCTTCCCCGCCGATCATATACAATGACCTCTGGAAGTCATATCGCTTTTAAAATACCATCATTGTGAACTGAAGCGAAGTGAATGAGTGGTGGCAGGTTACCGCAGCCACCCACCATCTTAACACCTTACTTCCATGTGCACAGAGACACACAAACACATGTACGTACACACATAGGCAAAATTGCTCTGGCGAAATCTGGCAGGGAGGAGGCCATAGGGCCAACGCGAGATGAGAGGGTACGAGCAGAATCAACTTCCAATGGGGAGGCAACCCAGAGGTCGAGGCACGATCCACGGATGAGACACTAAAACGGTGCCCGAGAGGTCCACGTGCCCTTTAACGGAGAAGAAAGCTGCCAACATTCATTTGCGTGCACTTGACTGTCTTCCCTCCATCTCCCCTTGCATTGTTTTCTCTTCCCCACAGTTCCACTATTGCAGGCTGACCCCGTTGGAAAACACACACATCCACACAAAAGACACAAACAAAAATTCAGTACCCCCCACCCCCACCACCCCTCTCTCTTGCTCTCTCTGTCTGCCTTGGGCCAGGAAGTCAACATAGCAAGGTAAAAAATGTCCACTCTGGTGAGCTCAGAACACAGCGATTGTTTAGCTGCAGGTAACGGTCGTCCTCGGCAGCTCCGTATCCACAGGCAACATCTCGACGTGCACTGCAGTGGTGGTAGCACATACCCCCCAACAGAGTCTGCACAGATTTCCACCAAAGCCGGACAGAGGCGAGGACATCCTGAGGATTGGTTTGGCGGAGTAAGGGGGTTGATGGCCTGACCTGGATCTACCTGGGCTGGGCTGATGTGTATAGCTAAGCGATGATCTCTCCCCCCTCCGACCGTCTACGGGTTGTGGTGCTGGTCCGCCATGAAGGACTATTGATTGGTTATTTGGTCGTTTTAATGACCAATCGCTTAGGTCGGTTGTTCGAGACAAAACCGTCAAACTCAAACACAACAAACCTGTTCATCAAGTTTAAAGTGCTTTATTGTTGCTTTAATCCACACGATCTGGCATATCTACACCGACTGGAATGACCATCGACCTACAAGCCGAGGCAAATTGGTGAGGCCAACTATGTGCACAGCATGCATTCACTCATTCTTCTGTCCATCCAAGACCCAAGGTGTATGTGAATAAGCAATAATTTAACAATCAAGCTTTCTGCAAAGTTCCCGAGCAACAATGAACAATCTTTTTAGGAAGCCTGTCAAGCCAGCGTCCAGAGACATCGTTGTTTTTATTTTTAAACACAAGATTTAATAATTGACATCATGAGCCGACGAGTGATTCCGACGTATACTATAGGCTAGGGGTGATTTAAGCGTGGTACATTGGCGTAACTGAATTGCGTGGCGCATGAGGAAGAAGTGGACTCGGGAGGGCGGCAACATCGATTGAAGCAATTGCGCTGAAAGTGTTGTCTGGAGAATCCGGGTCAGTGCTTTTGGATGGCGTGCGTTTAGACTATGTCGCCTGTGTAGCACCATGCCGCGGCGCTGCGCGGGCGGACAAGGTGCAAGTCCATGTTCATTACGATCCCTTGCTGTGAGGATATACACTTTGCTGTGTCTCCAGAGCTCGGGAACCATACGTATATGCTGTCTGACAAATATGGCAAAGTAGTGTGTATGTGTGTGCACGTCAGTGTGCGTCTGTGTCCCTGGGTGTGTTAACCAATGGATGTGATATGATTAGGGTGGGCACAACGCACAGCCTTGTGCTAGAACTTATTCAAAGAAAAAAAGAAAATAATTTATATATATATATATATATATATATATATATATATATATATATATATATATATATATGCATACACACATACATACACATAAAAATATATATAGGTTTGCTCCAAAAAGAAGTGATATCTACTGTTCCCGCTGAAGAGAGGGACAAGGCTGTCTACTCCACCCCTACTCTATAGGAATTTGATGACGGGATCTGTCGTTTTTGTCAATGTCTTGATGAAAATATATGATTTGATTGTTTCATTTGTCGAATACCATATACAATTTGGTCATTGGACGTTTGATTATTTTATTATCTGTTTGGTTCCTCTCCAATGATACTGATAGAGCTGCTGATAACTTTCCCCACCTGAGGATATAGGAAGACAAGTGATAAAAATGAGATTCAAGTCCAGGGAGAGAGGGAGAGAGAGACCTTAGTGTTCCAGCATGGAGGGACAGAGGGCTTTGAGGCCAATGACGGCTGCCTGTTTCCTTATGGTTACCATCATTTCTCCTTCCAAACAGAGGCAGGCTTGAAGGGGGGGGGGGGGGGGGGGCTGGAGAGCATCCAGAGCCTCTAGCACAGAGGCAGTTAAAGATGTGGAGAGAGAGAGAGAGAGAGAGAGAGAGAGAGAGAGAGAGAGAGAGACTCCAAAAGAAGGCATATAGGAGAGGGAAGAAACAGAGGTGAACTCATTATTGACATGAGACATGGGAGAAAGAGAGAGAGAGAGAAAGACAAAGCAAGAGGGAGAGAGCAAGAGAGAGAAAGAGAAAGAGAGAGAGAGCGAGAGAGAGAGAGAGCGTGCCTTGGTCTAAGCAGCCTGCAGACACCACACGACTCAGAGCTGATTGAGAGTGACGGGCTGCTGATTAGTCAACTCACAGCCCCCAAGACCCGGGCCTGCGCGTGCGCACACGCACACACACACAAACACACACACATATACTTAATTTCATTAAGCCGTTCTACTATCAATACCGCGCGGTGAAAGTAGTTAGACGCAGACGCATAAACACACGTCTACGAGACGTCGCAGGAGTCAAAACCTAGACTGACAGATTGATAAAATGCCTGCAATGCAATCAGGTTGCCATTGTACGTATGCACACGTGTGCATGTGTGTGTGCTTGTGTGTGTAAGAGAGTGTGTTTTGCTCTCGCGGAACAATTAGCGAATGTTTCATTGTGTACGGGGAAGGTGGGAGTTACCTTGAGGAGGTAGACGGGGATATTGCTGAAGTCAACGGGCAGCTTGAGCAGGAAGCGAGCGGAGAACTCCCCTGTCTGGAAGGAAGGAAACTCATGAAATCAAGAAGATAGTTGTTTTTTTTAACAAGGCTTTATTGAGGTGCAAGGCAAAAAATAAGGAAATTAATAAGGCCAGGTTTACACTTGCCTGGTTCCAGCCCCTGAATCGCGAGCCCCGCCTACTTAAAAAAAAAAAAACTTCAGCAACCTGAATTTCCATCGTGCCTATCAGCGTTCTGACGGAAAACAAAATGGCGAGTCACGAAGCGAAAACCTTGGATTCTATTATAGAAGCTTTTTTAAAAAAACAACCAAAAATATTGGTTATAGTTGCAACATATAGTTGGTAAGACTTGCAGCTTCCTCAACTTTCTCAAAACGCGAATAACATTTAGCGCAGATCCTGCATTACTCGGTCTCGATCTCTAGATGTCATAAATATTCCGACATAACAAAATCTCTCGTACAAAGATTTTTCGTTTGGATAAATACGTTTGCCAAATAAAATTCTTGTGCATGATACTTTCCCCTTAACACATTTGGATCGCGCCAACGACATGTATGGTCGACATTGAGCGGCTTACAGTAGCTAGTTAGTTCAGAGCATCTTGGCTAGCTGTCACATTGGCATGAATGCAATACATGAGCCAAATCACTTGCAGAAACTTCATCCGCTGAGTGATTGGTTTAGGTTGACTAACTCCAGACTGAATTGTGAAGTGAAATAAAGAAAAAAATAGACGGATGATTATCAGGGTTGGATTCCACCTGCGTGAATGTGAAACGCAACATGTCTGCACAGGTAAACTTTCGCCATTTGAAGAACAAATAACAAAAGATAATTACTTAAGCACTCGGCTATACACAATAGCGACAAGATAATCTCCACCGACAGTGATCCGCCATTGGCAGTGAAACGGAACAATTTTCCACGTACGTCTCGGAACATAGGGTTTCAATCGAGTTTAAGGGAAAAGGAGAGAAAGGTTGTATAATGTGTGATTTTGGAAAGCCGATTAAATGTTGTGACATTGTTGACACAATGAGTTACCGATGTGCGCTGAGAGAAAAATGGGATCATCTTGAAAACCACTTCTCTATGTAACGCTTTTATTTTTTTGGTTTGAGTAAACTTAAAATTTGCACCTTAAAAACTAGATTTGATCATTGAACAAATGATCAATATTGGAAATAACAGGTGAAAACTTCAGCTCTCATTAAAGGAAAGATCCAAGAGACCATGATGGAGATATGGTTTTACACAATATATGTATTTACTGACTACTGCTTTCAAATCAAATTCACCGGTGACTGCCTTTCACTTCTAGCTCATGCCCGATCTTTGTATTCTTGTTGGGAGAGGCGGCGGACCCCGCCATCAGCAATGTTAAACAGCATATAGAGGAGCATATGCATAATGCAAATACATTGAATGTCTGTTTATTTTAAAGTGCAAGCTAAATAAAGTTGTTTATTTTTGCCTACTTTATTTGGATTACACAGCTCATGCAAAAGGATCAAATATTTCTTGGTTTTATTGGACTGTATGGGAAGTACAAATATACACATACACGCAAGGTTTTAAAATGTACGTAGTGGCATCTGATGAATTTCACATATAGTATCGAGCATAAACAACATCAATATCACACAATATTAGCTTATTTCCTCAGTGAGAGTAAAATGAAAGTAAATACATATACAGTCAAAATGTGTGATATAAATGTATTATTATTAAAAGGGACTTGTCAAGGGACTTAAAAGATAGTCCTTCAAATCTGATCTTCAAATCTCCAATATAAGGAAGAAAATTGGTAGGGAAAAGTGTCCCTAGGGTATTGGTCAAAGTCAAAGTGTCGTATCGATGCCGGTGTTGAATACTTTTGATCGGTAACCCTAGAATACACACAAACACACCCACACACATACACGCTCGAACAACGAAGCAGGGTCTGTTACCTACCCAGCTGTTTTTGCGGCCGGCGTAGATCTCCATGTTGCGGCCATAGTTGGGGTCTTCGAGAAGGCTGTCATACTCGAACAGCAGCCTCGAGCTCTCGTGCAGACGCTGGCACTGGTACTGGTGGTACTGCTGGATCAGCTCCTTGATCAACTGCAGCAGACACTCTGGGTCACCCGTGTCCCACTGGACCAGGTGCTGAGACACACACACACACACACACACACACACACACACACACACACACACACACACACACACACACACACACACACACACACACACACACACACAGACACACAGACACACACACACACTTTAGATTTGAGTTCAACTCATCAGTTTGTGCAATCCTTTTTTTTTTTTCCTTTTTTTGAGCAGTTCTTTTGTGTACACAACTCTGGGGTCTTTCCTGTCTTTCTTTCCAGGTGCTTGGCGGAGGCAGGAATAAGCAACGTTCATCAAAAATAATAACTTCTCCGTGCACTCAAAAGTGTAGACTGAATTCTTCCTGTTTATTCTCACATTTGTTTATTATGAAAGCAAAATGGATGCGAGTGAGATAGCTTGATCAGGAGAGCGAAATTACTTCGTCTTTGAATCTACTTACTACTACTTACAACTTTAACCTACTTATTAATACTTACTACTTTAATCTACTTATTTCCACATTACTATTATTTCTAGTAATATATGAATTTTACTAATTGAACATTAAATAAAATCAGACAGCAAGAACCTTTGTATTTGCGTTGGGTGGAGTGGTTTTTATCTATCTATTTATTTATTTATTTATTTTCAGATCCACCACCAACCCACCTCTTTGGAGAACTATTTTATCATGTTTGGCTCTATAAACAACTGATCGCTACTCCAAGAGGGGGAGATTCACCACAGGTGAGACAATTAAACACAGAACCAAACAACTTTTACACGAAAACATAAACATTGGACAACATGTATTGAAAAACAGAGTTAATCAGGTCCAGGAAAACTGGAACTACATTTGGGTACGTGGCCTCTTCCTGTCATAGTAATGGCAGTAAATGGAGAAGAGAGAAGAGGAATGCAACCAGGAGGGTGCTGCGGTGCATTCGAAGCAGGTGTGGTGGTGTGTCCATGTGTGTGTGTGATGGGATCGCCTGTAGGTATGTATGTATGTATGTATGTGTGTATGTGTGTGTGTATATAAGGTGTCCACTGGTGAGTGTACAGGACTTATCCCACTTGGTTCTGGGTTATAAGGTCGGTATTATGTCGTGGCTCCTCCAAGCAGCGGAAAGGACCCCGAAGCCCCCCAAGCTCTGCAGCTGCGTAGACACCCCACAGCTGCAGGAAAGCCCCGAGCACCCTGCCCTGCGGCCACAGAAAACCCCCGGGCCCCCAGAGAAGTCGGAGGCCTGCGGAACCCCCATGCCTAGCCCCGATGAGCATAACCCAGTCCCAGAGAGCACAAGGAGACCCTGCACCCCAGGGGCACACACATACAACCCACCCCCCAAGTGCAGGCACAAGCGCAGCCGCAGGCACAGAACGCGGTCCACGGGCGCCAGGCCCGGATCCAGGCCCTGCGCTGACAGACCAATACCCCGCCCGAACCGCCCGCCCTGCAGGTGACCCGGCGGAACACCCATGCCCACCCACGCCCCATGCAAGGGCGAGGCCCGCGACCAGATGCCCCACCGGACGTGAGTGTCGAGCACTCTTCCACGTAGCAGAGAGTGCTCAGTGCGGGGCACCCGGATGTTAGCCCCACCCCCCTGCCGAAGCCAGCCTGCCGCCAGATATATGGGCCCTCGCAGCGGGAGCAAAGGCGACAGCTGTCCCCCGCACCCCAACTCACACCCACAACAGCAGGCAGTCCCTCAGGAGCCCGGAAGGCAACCGGCGGTACTCTCCGCAGCCCTGCCAGGTCGCAGCACACCTTAAGCCACCAGGCGCAAGCCGCCAGGACTCCAGTCCAGCCGGAGTTGGGAGGAGTGTTGGTGTACTGGACAAAACATTGGAAGGGAATTACTGTCAGGCTTCAAAAAATGTGGTTTAGAGAGTTTATACAGTACCAGACACTTTGAATTTCAGGTACTCCTCACTTAACAACCTACCTGTTTAACGACCGTTCGGATTTACGACCAGCTCTCTGACCAGTCTGTATTGTTTGCTGTGCACAATACCACGGCGTGTTCGCTGCGTCTCAGCGGCAAGCATCTCATGCCACATCACCCTGTATATACACTATTATATACACTATATAATTCATATACACTACACACACACACACACACACACACACACACACACACACACACACACACACACACACACACACACACACACACACACCTCATCACCGTTCTCAGTCTTGTTCCCGCACTCTGTCAGTATTCACTACAATAGCGTTCACAATGGCCACGCCCCCTTACTGTGAAATAACAGGGGTCCTCACTTATCGACCAATTCGATTAACGACCTGGTCTTAGGAACAGAACTCGGTTAAGTGACGAGTACCTGTATAGTGAATTAGCTACCACAAAAAATTAAAAAATCCTTCTGAAAGTCAAAGAAACGGATACTCAACTTTGTGCATTTGACTGATTTAAGTAAGTGAAAGGTCTGTTTCAGGGCACAACTCATGCTGATGCCATTTGGGTGATTTGTATGGGAATTGTAGTCAAACAAAACAGAGCAGATGGGTCTCTCGACAGTAATGCCAAGATTCCCTGTTTGGAGGTTCTTTGCATTGAGATAAACATTGACATGATGTTAACGAAGAAACCATGACTGCAGTGGGGAGCACAATGTCAGGTAGGACGATGCCTGTGAGGCGAAAAAGAAAATCTGTCCTAATGGAGGGGTTATACTCTGCTCTGTTGCAACGAGGGAGTCATGTTAATGTCTTACGAGAGAAATCTGCTCATTTAGAACCATGTGCTGTTTTCTTAACCTGAACAGGAGTTAAACAAGCCTGCTGCTCAGGTTTCCATTAGAGAACGGTCTTTAATAGGGAGACTGAGTGGGCTTTGTAAGCTCACTTTTATTTTTTTCTACCCCCTTTGTTGTGGCACGATAGCTTGGCCAAACATCAAAGGTGCAACACAGTTGATTTTCTGTACGAGCGGGGTGCAATTACATCCATTACTCTAGAAAAAATAAAGTATGTCTCTTTGCTCATAAAACAGCCCTCGTATCTAAACAGTCCATCACGTAGTCAAACCGACCCTCCTCCACCCCCCTTGCCAAAGCTTTTTTTGCATGGCCAGAGCGCAAAATCAAAATTGACCCTGCTGAATGGAGGGAGCAGGTATGCAAATCCTGCCACACGGGAAAAGCCACCGTCGCACGCAACCACCTGTCACGTATCAGCGAACAGCCTTCTGACTTGTACCCAACCAGGACGAGGCCTTTTCGCGAGGGGCAGTCCTCTGATGCGGGAGGGAATTTAAATGCTCTATATTATGTGTGCAAACAC
The DNA here is from genome assembly GCF_960531495.2 of Zeus faber. Taxonomy (NCBI): domain Eukaryota; kingdom Metazoa; phylum Chordata; class Actinopteri; order Zeiformes; family Zeidae; genus Zeus; species Zeus faber. Next base: position 23,851,955 of record NC_137198.1, read on the forward strand.
TGTGCGAAAATAAATTGCAGCGAACATGTCGGTTCTAATAAACAGGACGCATGGGTGAGCTCTCGGGAGCGCGGACCGTCCATTAGGTGAGCAGAGGGAGCGGTGTAGTGAGAAGAAAATAAAAACGAAACAAAGGGAAAACAAACACAACCTGGTGGATTAATGACTTTAACTGTTTGAAATTTGCGGCTGTTATTTCGAACACAGTTGCAGTCCCGAGAGGAAACCCCTGTACGTCTCAATGAAGATAAATAAATACATGTAAAAGCATTTTTTGCACTAAATGCTTCACAGTAATGAGGTTAAAGACGCCAATAAAAACAAAACAAGGTTAAAGTTCAGTCGAGGATGGCGAGATGTGCGATTTATGATGATTAATCATAAATCGCGGTTCTTCTGCACGAAAGTGACCCAAGGACAATATTCTAGCAGGTTCTGGATCCTCTGAAAGTCAAAACGCATCCTTTGCCCCTGATTCATACTCAAAATATGACACCACAAAACAAAAAATCTCTCTGGTGACATCACCGCATTACTAGCGTGGGATGTGGAACAATTACAGTAAGTAGCAGGCTAGTTTAATCTGTTTGGAAATCTAGATGAAGAAATAGTTTCTTAGTATTTTACAGGACGTTGTGTTTATCGTGCTTTGATAATCTCTGATGGGGAACATTTATCTGCCGTGATATCGGACGGTGGGATTTGGAAAAAGAATAGGCTACATCCTCTCAAAGGTAGCAGAAAGCACAGGACCACGCCTCAGTCTTGAATTAACTTGACAGACTGACTGTCTGTCTGTCTGTCTGCCCTAGGGAGAAAGCTTTCCATTGTTCGTCGCCAAAGACACCACACACCCTCCCGTCCGCCATTGAAAGGGGGAAGTGAGGCCAAGGGCAGCGCCCGCTGACCTCATCATCCCCGTCCAGCACCCACCAGCGGTTACCAGCAACCTCGGGATTCCCGAAACGAGGTGGTGGTGTGCGGGGGGGGGGGGGGGGTCAGGGGTGCGGCGGGAGACGCAAACAAGGACGGGCATTGTCCAACAGAGGCGGCTGTCCCCTACCCCCTGGGGGCACGGGCGAGCTGAAAGCCAGGGAAGAGACTGAGGAAGTGCCGCGTCAGGATTGTGACAGAAAGGATCACTGAAACTCCGCTGAGGAGGAGAGGAGGACTGGAGGGAGGGAGGAAGGGAGAGAGAGAGGGGGGCAAAGAAATGGGAGACCGGGAGCTGTGGCGCTCCGACAAGCAGGACATGGCCCCGTGAAACGCACTCGTGTCGCCAATGATTTGCAGTTTTTCGTAAATCCCAAGTCGACTCCAATACAAATAAAAATTGTTGCAAAGTACTTGATTTCCTTTTTGGGGGTCTTAAAACCACATGAATAAATTAATAATAACAAATAACAAAAGGGAATCCCAGGGCTAGGCAATCTTGACAGAATCAAATAACACAATATCTTTTGGTGATATTGATAATTTCACAATATTTGGGGGGTGACTAAAAAAACAGGGTGATTAAGACACAAAAACAATCATTACTAATGTGGAGCTAATGACCAAGCAGCTACTAAGTGCCAAAAATTGCATTTGTTTACAGTAATGCAGCCTTAAAAGCAACATCGTAATATCTATATTATATCAATATATTGCCCGGCCCTAGCTATTCCCTCCTGCTACAATGCAGAAAATAAGGACACTTGAGACCTCTGGTCCGTCTTGTATTGTACTTAATTAATATAGTTGTGCTCGACAACAGTTTCTGAACACTGGTGAAAGATATGAACAGAGATAGAGAGAGAGGTTCCACAACAGATCACCCATCTTCCCTCAAGAGCGCTGAGCCAAAATGCAAAGTGCATGTGTCCGTGTGCCGGTTGTGCACAGATCCTGACCACCAAATGGATTTTATACGCTCTGATGAAGGCCTTGTGTGTCAAAATAAATCTATGTGCCAAGGAAGTCATTATTTTGTCTTTATTAAGAGGGAAAAAGTAGCACATCCAACAAATCATTTGAGTTCAAAGTACAATAACACTTGAAGAAAGCACTGGAAAGAAATGCGTTTCAGGGAGGTGACAAGGGTGATGAGGGTAGAGCCTTAATGTTCAGTCTTGACAATTTAGTGAATAAGGTCCAAAGAAAAGTCAACACAGGGAGTCGATGCTGCACTGATGAAACTTCCATTCTTTGCAATACGTTCTTCACAGGGGGGTGCATGTAATGGCCTTATAAAAGCCCTCACCAATATTGGTGGTTCAATTTGGGCCTCATCATGCAATCATTTTGTCACAATTAAGCCGCTTTTCCACCACATGGTACCGGCTCTACTCGACTCGGCTCTACTTTTTTTTGTTTTTCCATCAAGCAAAAGTTGTGGTACCTGGTACTTCTTTTGGTATCGCATCATGAGGTTCCAAGCGAGCTGAGGCGATACTAAAAGGTGACGTGAAAACACTGCAGACTACTGATCGGTCAGAGAGAATCGCCACTAGAATCATCACTGCGTCATTGCAGCACTGCATCATCATTGTGCGACATGGGACATCCTGCACAATCCCGCAATTTCCCAAACTCTTCTCTTTTTTCAGTCTTTTGTGTTACTGCCTTCAGCCTCTTCTGAAAGATAATTTGTCTCTTGTTGTGACAACCAGCCACATACCGTGAAATAAAGAACACCATCCCATGATACCTTCCATTGTTCCTGCGTGTGTCGTGTTGAAGATGACGTCACAGAAGTTTCATGCGTCCTCGCTATGACGACCAGCTACATTGAAGGGGTACTATCTGCAGTGGAAGTACAAAGTACCTGGCACCAAAAGTCGAGTTGAGCCGGTACCATGTAACGGAAACACACCATAAGACAGTGTGTGTCAAACGATGAAGCCCAAACTTGGCTTTTGATAAAACCCTACACCTCTTAAAAAGATAGGCTGCCGATAGCTTCCAGTTATGAAAATAGGACGCTTGCATGTTTGAGAACCAAATTTATAATCATATTACCTAAGAACATTATTATTATTTATATCAGCGGCATTAAATTGGATTACAACATTGCAGGGATTAATTTAGCAATTTTAAGTGTCCAAGCTCATAAGGAGCTAAAAAAAAGGTCGGAATACCTTCATAAAGGAGTATAGCGTTGCTGCAAACCTTTAGGAAGCTAGACGTCACAACAATGAGTGGCTACTTCATCAATTCCTTAAAACTGATCAGATGTCTTTACTTGAAAAAATCATCATGGTGATGATCCAAGGACAGCTCGAATATCATTAGCCTGAGATAAACGATTAAGCATTCTACAAGTAGAACCGTGCCACAGTGGTGGTTCAGGGATAGGACTGATAAATGTATATTTAAGTTGTATATATTATGTCTTTGACTTGTATCATACCTTGCAGCACAATGTACTGACTCAAATACAATCGTAATGGTTCTGAAATAACCATGGGTGACAAACGACTCAATGGCACTAGTGTTTTCCCCGGAGAACAAGATATACACCTAAATTGGGCATCCTCGCACTGAGGAGACCTAAGTTGACAGAATTATGTCTTCCTGTGCCATCTGTCTGAACCATGTTCGATCCAATATTTAACCAAGACTGGTGAAAAAGGGGCTGGCATCTGAAAATGTAAGATAATTATATAGGCCAAGGGAAGATATTTGTTTTAACATTTTAATGTGATTTTTATAGATGCTGGCAACCTGATCCAATAATTCGCTGTAGACTTGAAAGTGCGAGGCATTAAAAAACTCCCAAGTATTAAATTAATCTCCGCTAGTCTCTAATTCAAGTGTGGGCTCACGCCCTATTCCGCCTCAGAGAGTGCCAAGTCTAAGATCACACTAAATTGTTCCTGTCATGTGTTGAAGACACTTGGCATTCTTTTTCTGTAGTGTTTCTGTGATGCGAACCGTGTTCCTCTTGTCCAACGTTGAACTTGTTGAGGGAAATAGCACTTTTCCAACTACTTTGATGTGGCTTTGCGGCTGCTTTATTCCACAAGACCTACAATGTGTGACCTGATAGTGTCTCCACTAGGTCTCCCCCTCCCCAGCCAGTTTTCTCCTATTCATCAACTGGTGTTTGTTTAGGAATTGCCTGAGTCCTTACCTCCAGTCTTCTTTGGAGGCAAACAATAGCTTTCCCGCTAAAAGCAGACCTGTCAGTGGTGCTTGCCAATAACTCTAATAAAAGCTGGAACTCATTATTCCCATGAAGCAGGAAGGAAGCAACAGTTGGTACACTATGCCCAGGTCGGCATAACGCTTTATGAGCCATCTGAGGTCCATTGTTACAAGGGTAACAGGGGACGAACTGGACTGGCAGATATGAAGCCCTGGCCGGCCAATGGCTGGCTTTTAGGTTTACCAAAGAGTAAATCGAAAGTGGGAATGTTTCCTCCTCTCAGACTGGAAAAATGTTTGGACTGGCCTTTCTTAGCATTTAACGCAGTGGGAGCTGTCGAATTATTCACATTACGGACAATGACTCATTCTTTTAGGTTACAACCTCACTTAGGGATTGTAAATTGAAATGAATGGGAGAATGATTCCCACCAAGCCAGGCCCCCAAAAAAAGAAACACATTCCTTATGGGAGAAAGGCTTTAAGGAAATAAATTACTAGATAACTGCCCTAATTGATGTGGTGCTTAATGTTAAACCCCCTTTCTGTAAAACCTCAGGATTCTCAGCTCTGTCTCTTGAAGCTGTGGAAAGCTGTGGAAGTGGAAACAAAACAGGAAGACATGCAAGTATCGCATTGATAGCGACCCCCGGGGCCACTCAAACATTTGCTGCTTTGGCTGCAATAACAACCACAGATTTCAGCCAAGACCAAACACATATTAATGTGTTTTAGAGGTCACAAAAACAGTATCCCTGTTGATAAAGAAAATTGCCTTTACTGGCAATGGGTAATTCCCAAGAAGGTTTAGACAGGGGGAGTGCACTGTCAGTAGGCTGCTGCTCGAGGTGCTATCAGGGTTCGGGTTTAAGCCCAGACTTGAGTTTAAGCTCTCTGAGGTAGGGCTTGACAAGACAAGAAGAACATCAGTCTATCTATTCCCTCATTGTTTTCGTCTGTCACTTGAAATTGCTTTTATTCATTGGTCAATAGACTTGCCAAGTGGATTGACTAAATTGGCCCAAGGAAGCTCACGCATGGAACAAATAAAAGTTTGTTAAGTGTTTCAGTTTGCTGGCAAGGAACTGAATTACCTGGTCAGAAAAAAAAAAAAAAAAAAAAAAAAAAAACCAAACCTGGAATTTCCAGTGCAACGAGATGCTGCATGTATGCTGACATGTGCGTGCACTCTCTCACACACATACACACATAGTGAAATATGCAACACACTAGGGAAACTCCCAAAATGTGGTCTAGGGCCTTAATGGAGGTCAGGACAACAAGTCTAGACTGGAGAAATGATACAGTACATTGCAGACAGATAGGAATGGGGGGCAGAGGACCAGATAAATAGTAGGAGAATGGAAGGGCCAATTAGAAATAACTGCTTTTAGACACACAATTGCTGGATGGCCTACAAAACGGAACATACACATGCCTGCAAAATTATAAAAATAAATTTAAACGTCCCTTGGTGGCTAAACCGATATCTGGAATATCTTAACAAGTCGGTTCAGTTTCTCTCACAACCATTAAATTTGATTTGTGTTGCCTTGTCAAAGATTACAGGGAAGATTCCGGAACCTAAAACAAGGCTGCTTAAAGGGTAAACAGCCACAATTCAATATTTCAGGCATTTCCAATGAGACGTGTTCAAACATTGATATGTGGTATGTGTTGAGTCTATGTGTTTTGAAAGCAGACATCACACTCACCATAACTAATAAATATAATGTGTTCCAACACAGCAGCTAAGTAAGCACTGTTCATAACGCATCGCTGGATGAGTAAGAAAAAAAGGAAAAACTGGGGTGATGAAATAGTACATTCACTACACTGAGGCAGCGAACAGCCTTGTGCTCCACCCAAGCCTCCCTCGCTCTCTTCCTCTCAGTCATTTGACCCCTCTTGACCTGCCGTTTTTCCCCAGCAGCTCGTGGCCAGCCATTCCCAAAAGCCCACACCTGTCGTAAGCACAGGGTGTGTGAACTCACGTACGTCTACACACAGCTCTAGTCCTCTCCCATCAGGCCACTCTCCGTGATAACCGTGGGCGTTTTATACGAACAGGAGCCTGGTACACTGGGTAGGGTGGAGCTTAGGGACAACAGGATTGGCTCAATCCTGGGGAGAATTACTTGTTTATAAGTGGGGACTGGGAATACCACTGACCTAACTAGCACTGGCATAACAATACCAACGCGGTTGAGTCAAGCCACGAGCGACATCATTTATCATCACGACACAAAAAAACAAGTAGATGTATGGAGAATCAAACAATGGATGGAAGCACGCTCTTTGCAAGACCTCCAGCCAGGGGGGTAAAACAGAGCCAGACGAGGCAGAACGCTGACAGCTACACACCCATACACACATAATTAGTAGTTTGTGTGGTTTTTTTTTTCTTTCTTCAATAAAAGTAGTCTCTGATGCTCTTTGGCAAGAGAGACAACTAGTCCCGGTATCCTTGCCTCTTCACAAAACACACCCTTCCAATCCCCACCTACACCACACCCACCAACACGCAAAAATAAATCCAAAATAAACATCTAAAGCACACCAACTCCCTCGCACTCTTATGGTCTCTCTCTCTCTCTCTCTCTCTCTCTCTCTCTCTCTCTCTCTCTCTCTCTCTCTCTCTCTCTCTCTCTCTCTCTCTCTCTCTCTCTCTCTCTCTCTCTCTCTCTCTCTCTCTCTCTCTCTCTCTCTCTCTCTCTCTCTCTCTCTCTCTCTCTCTCTCTCTCTCTCTCTCTCTCTCTCTCTCTCTCTCTCTCATGGACTGGTCTAAAGTGGCCCAACAGGACTGACTTCAGTCACCCTCCTTCCATTCCAGATTTATTTGCTTTTGCTTAACCCCCCACCCCTCCCAAAAAGCAACCTGTGTTTCCCACGGTGAAGTTAACATCACATATTCCATACTGTAGAGGGGGAAAAAAGCACAACAGCTTCAGAATGTCCCATTTTTTTTAACGACCACTTTGGGGTCAATTAAAGCCTGCGCTTATGCAAATGAAAATGTTCCAGCATGGGTGAAGTGATGACTGAAGTTAAACGGCACATCATCACACGATCAAATGTTGTTTCATTTCGAAGTGTGGCAAAAGCTCCCTCTTCTCCCAAAATAAGACTTGCCAGGTTGTTTCCTGGCATGGCACAGTTTGACCTCAAATAGCTTTATGAAGCCAATTAACGACAAGAGATGAAATGTTTGACCGATTCAGAACAAGCCGTGGAGTTTCAAAGGGATCTGCGGCTGGGGAACAGCAGTGGTGGCCGGTTGCTTATGTGGTCTGAATGCCTTGAAATGTTCATTAAGCCTATTTATACCCCTCGGCAGTGCACCATCCCACCTAGCAACACTTGCAACAATACAACCTCAACTGCTGTGTAATCATATTCCATGGCTCATGGAACTTCTCTGCAGTTAAAGGGTTATTTGTGGGACCTGCGGCTTCTGTTTGTCTAGCCATCAGGAGCATTCCTTATTTTCCAAGTCTCTTTAATCTCTCATGCATTGTAGATTACACAGGCCACAGGCTTCTTTTAAATACCAAAAAAAGCTGTAGCAAAACACAAAGCCAGACAAAGAGCCTGAACAAAAGTAAGTTCCCAATATCTGTATGTGTAAAATATAACAGGTAATGTTTTAGTCAACTTCTATCTATTGTTTATCAAATACATTTGTAGTAGATGCTTAAAATCCTTATTTCTATTTCTCTGTCCCAACAGAAACATGGATAGCTAACCTCCTCAAAGTCCTGTGATTGGGGGGTAGGAAAAACTACAATGCTAAATAGGGAGGGCTAATGATACCCCTGGCTGGCTGTAAACAAGATGAACATGTTACTGAGACATGAGGAATCCAACTAGGCATCGGGAGAGGAGCTAAAATTAGACTAATGTTTACCCCTTTGGATAAAATCCAATCGCCTTTGCCTTTAGAGAACGCGCGCTCTGAAAGTCACCTCAATGCTTTAATGTCTTTCAATTACGATTATTAAATAATTTAACTTTTTTGTTTGAAAACAAAACAGGACTGCTATACTTTCAAATCTATGGACAACAGTTAACTTTCTGTCGTACGGGTACCGACATATTCCAAAGGCAGCTGCTTAAGTTTTACAAAGTGCACCCTGCCTTGAAATGTTGAGGTATCGTTGCCAAAAGCTGGTTCAGTCCAACATATCAAAGCATAAGGGGTTTGTGCTCACTGACAATGTGCAGGGAAAATCCGTAGTGGGTAGTAAAAAAAAAAAAAGAGAGAGAGAGAGAAGAGAGGAAAGGAGAGGAGGGGAAAGAAGGAGGATTATGAAAAGCATGGGCAGAAAGACGGAGCAACAATACCGGCAGTGAGAGAGTAAACAAACTGCGGGGCTGCCAAGGGCCGGCTAAACCCAGGTACTTCCCCTATGTGCACAGCTGGTTTTATGAGACAGTGAGCAATACTCCCCTCCCGTCTCCCAGACTCTGACGCAGCCGGGGGAATTTAACTTCTCTGTGTTAGGCCGCTTTAAAAATAGCATTGCGGACAACTGAGTGGCAATGGACTAATAGAACCAGCCATAGCGTTTTGCCAAGCCCCCTGAGTGTCTTTCCCATCCACCCAACCCACGCCCTCCCGCACGGTCTTTATCCAGCTGGACTTTTCCACGATGCTGCCCAGGGACACGCTGGTGTCAGAACCCATCAGTGACTTTCAGACACTGTGTGCACTGGGTAGTCGATTGGGTTGCAAAAGTATGTTTCTCTACCTCTGGTTGTTCAGTCCCTAGGCTAGGGTGTTCGGAGCTAACATATTGTGATTTCTATTTGTAATGATGGCTTTGATTCACAAAATCCCAGAGATCGATCTTTATAATAAGTACTTTTTTCTGATTAAAATATGTATTTTTCTGTTGCTTTAGCTTGCTTTGATCCTAAAAATGTCTACATAACCAATGACAGAACACCAATTCTCAACAATCACTGAGACATAAGTGAAGCATCCTGGAAGCTGTGCAGGTAGTTCATTTAAAATGACATTAACGGCCATTGCACACAATTTATTTGTATGTTAATATCAGTTTTCAAACCTACAGTATACAGTATGTGCCCTCACACACCAACGACAGGATTTAGCTGAGAGAAATTCCGGCACTTAATTTTTCAGATTAAGTTCCCTTTTTCCGAGGTTTCACACCCGATGTGTACACATCTCGCAATGCTGACAAAAATTATAAAAACTAGACACCGACCATTGCCAGATTTATGAGTCCAATGCAGATCCGAATTTTAGAGAGTCCTAGCTCACCGATTAACTGATGTTTTGACCGATATTGTCAAAAAGTTAAAAAGTGTCAAATCAATTAGAAAAAGTTATATTTTATTAAAGTTTATATATTTCAGAACATTCAACTTATAACCAAACGAATAAATAAAAATAAACACACATAGAACCTTTTGATAGATAAAACATTTTAAAGATGATATTAAATTAAATATATACATTAAACTTAAATATATGAAAAGAACATTTAACTTTAATTTTACAATGAACAAGCAAACAAGTAAATATAAAATAAACAATGGTCCCTCCCCTAAGCTATATCACAAATCAGGGGCAAAACTGCTTTACAGCAATCTTACGTTATCGGCACCTGGAGCGAGTGTACACAAAAGTGGATTTAACGCCTTGTCAGACTTCCATGCTTGTTTCGGCTAGTAACTTAAAAGTAGTGTAATAATAAACGTATTACCTTAAGTCTTGATGTAGAAAATATTGGATGAGGCATGAGTGACACTGAAAAACGTCTCACTACAGACAACCGCGTCAGATGCTGTGGATAATTCTCGTAAAAAGCTATTATAACAATCAAACAGACAAGTACAGGATAAATAATCAATGCTTTTTTGGTTTATTATAGTTCCTATACGATCACACTAAAAATGTGGACAAATCGGCTGTATAACTGCCGATCCCGATGTCATCAAAAAAGTTAAATAACGGCTCTTATAAAAACTACAAAGATAATACATTCAAGGATCAAAAACTAGGACCATGGGATTCCTGAATTACGTCGGAAAGCGGCTGTGGTTCAGTTTTGGGAACTGCCAATGTCTTTGTCAGAATTGTATATAACCAAATATTTCATTTTTTTCCACGTAACTATTGGTGCGTAATGGAATTTATGAAGGAAATATTGCTATATTTATTGGAGTACCTGGATTAGGAACAAAACTTTGTGATTTGTATTGGAATCTAATTGGAAGATCTTTGCGTATATGCAGCCCTAGTGCTATACTTTTGCAGCTATTAAGCCACATATAAAGTTGTATAATGAATAGCGGTCTCGTAAATTGATTGTAAGGTTAAACAGCAAATCAACATACAAACAACAAACAACAAAATTTGAGTCATACTACAATGGTAACCATTGATTTGCGTATTGACTTGTCAACAGGCACAAGCAAAACGTCTGGATCGACATAAAAATGTCAAACAAGTCTTTTGTGTTGGCTTTTTATATTGTATTTTTCTGGTAAATGCAAATCATCATGGATCGTGCTGGAGCTTGTTAGGGTTGCAGCGCAGCTGCTTGTATTTAAGCGTTGCGTAAATCAAAGCTTTATAGCTACTTCAGTCAGAGCAAGGCTGGTTTGACCAACAGCCCATAATAACCACTTTAGTTCATTTATCCACAATGCTGCAGAGTGAGGTCTTGATTATGTGGAAGATCTGCAAGTTGAAGTCAGATGTTGACACATTCAACTATACCGATCCAGAATAAAGCAAACAACGTGTAAATAGAGGTTCACAATCAATCTACTACATGCGGGAAATGGGGAATTTCCTATTTTGGTTTAAAAGGTAAGGTAAACATGCAATCATTGATTCATTTTCCTATGATTTTTATTAAGTTAGTATGCTAGTCATGACTTATCAGAGATGACTAGTCTTCCAGATAAACGTGGAGTCATAACAAGGCATTGCCTCAATACCTCAACTGTCAGTTAGTACAACATTTCCATCTATTCACAGCAGTATACCCATTTTTTCCCTCTCAGCAGCAGAGTGTGTGAGGCAATACTTATACTCCCTCCTACTACTGGCTTGAGTGCAGCTACAATCAGCAATTTAAGGCATCTGTCCGACATTAAAACACCGGGAAAAAAATGCAGCATGCAAAAAAATTATAATCACAATGAGAGGTTTACCAACTGGGAACCAAACAAATAATCCTGTATGAAATGCCTATTTTTTTGTTCGATTCTTGAATAACACAAAACCAAACTGGCTAAATAATAAAGCTTGAAATGCAGTTGAAAATGAAAGCCGATCGCAAGGAGCAAGACATTTGTTGGAACCGCGGCAGGCGAGGCGAGGCGAGTACTGTTACAGCAACACGTAGGAAAGAGAAGGGAAGTTTACCCACCGGCAGTTCGGCGGGTTCCGGTAGAAACTCGGCATCCTCCCCGAATATGAAATCTGGCGGGAGCTCTGGATACAGGGCGTTAAAAATGATATCCCCTGCAAGAAAGAAAGAGGAAAAAATAACACAACAACACAAAAACATTTAGAAAGAAACTAAAAACATCTGGCACCAAAAAATATATATCTCCCCACATTGAATAAGCTTGGAGTCTCTGCTTATAAAGGCTAATTATTAAGGGTCCGAGCTCTCGTGACGCTAAACAAAGCTCAAACGCTACACAAAATGGTGGCGTAAATGGATCAAGCAGCCCATTTTTTCCTCCTGGTTGCACTGTGCATGAAAAACTATATATTTTTATTAATTATCAAAAAAAAAAATATATATATATATATAAATATATGAAATTCAAACCAACATGTCAGCCTTCATAACATATGAAGTGCCTCGTCAACAATAGAGAGAAAAACGAACGGAGCCGAGCAGCTACACAGGGAAAAGAAAACACACAGCCCGTTTCTAATGCAATGACAATTATCAATAATTAAGGGAGGGGCCGTGTCAAGTACGACCACGCTACGTCATCAAGCCATGATCTAGGCCCCCCCAAGGAATCGGGACCACAAAAATGTTGAGAAACAGTGTAAGGGTCAAATTCCACAATTCAGTCCTACATCCTTCACAGTGGTTGCAGCAATTACCTTCTGATGCATAAAGCGTTTAGAAACGAATCACTCAATTCACTTTACAAGGACTTTAATGTTTTTTTCTCCTTTTGTTTTGATTTTTTTAAGCTGACGTGAGAGAGAGAGAGAGAGAGAGAGAGAGAGAGAGAGAGAGAGAGAACTACATTAGAAAGCTAGACTAACGACAAGTAGGGAGAATACAAGATAAAAATGCTAAAAATACAGAAGTGGGTGCTTAGAGTAGTAGAACACAACGAAACAATCAAACAACACAGTATTACATTTACTGTGGTTCAAAGTTCAATACTTTCGTGGCACCAACGCCAATTGCATGAACAGGATCCGCTATCACGCCAAATGCAGAATTTTGATACCTGCCGAAAATAAATTGCCACATTTTGTGGTGTCCAATGCCAAATTTTGATTCGCCACAAGTTGATGTCTTCAGTGTCAAACTGAAGAGTAAAGGCATATTCTTTATAAAAAATAAAAAAACAAACAAAAAAAAGAAAAGTAGGCTGTTCTTATTTTTAAAGCAGTTTCTGATCTTTAACTCAGTATCCATTCTCTTCTTCAAAAATAAATAAATAAATAACATTAAAAAAATCCTTTTAGGCTAGTTTTTCACTGTTCAGCTATTATGTTTCACAATTCTATTTCGGTCCGGGCTCGGCTGTTCTGCTTTTCGTGCCAGGGACAGCGAGCAGAGACAAACACACACATATGGCGGTGTTTTTCCAGTGGAGAAGTGTCAGAACAGGGAGGGGGGGATGAGGATGCCGCGTAAAAGAAATCCGTTACAAAAGACCTGGAAGTCGCTTTTAAGACGCGAGGATCCGATACGCTGGCATGACACTTCCCCCGGGGGCTGCGGCGGGAAATGGTGGAGGTCTTTTGGCAACGGTACATAACTCAAGATTCACAACTTCAAAATCGTACACTGGAGAGATGTAACGGCGGTAGAGCTTTTGTTTTTCGCTGTTTGTTACAAGTTTCGTGTTCATTTAAGATCAGGAAAGGCCAGATTTGGGGTCGAACCGATGGCCAACAAAAACATGCCGTGAGCACAGGAAGGGATATCGCTGTGCCGAATTCAGAAGAAAAGGCTATGGAGCATGAAGTCACTAGTCAGTTACACAAAATATACTGTAAATAGTAATAAGTAAGGAAGTAACCCCCAATAAAATCCCTGTGGGACACCTTTACTGAAATGGTGGAGGTCTTCTGACGCTGGAATCTTTTTCGATCCATAACTTAAGGTTCATAACTTCAAAACTGTACACTGAAGAAAATCGGAATAGCTTGCGTCAAACGTTCTACTTCTCCACCTCCGTCACCAGGGGAAAGTGACCCGACTGGGGTAAAGCACTTATTGAGGTCATAATGGCGCACGCACCCATGCGCGTGCGCGCACGGCATGCGTGCGTGGCGTGGTCGCATGCTACCGGTAGTCAGGTCCAGACGGTGGCAGGAACCAGGGGCCCTGCGTCCTTGACTAAACAAACACTCTTCCTCAGGCCAGAGCACAGGAACGCACATCAGCCGGTAACACCGCTTCAGAGGCGAAGCTACCACGCCAGACTGCTGCTGGCTTTTTCCATTTTTCTTTTTCTTAATGAGGTCTGCAAAGCTCGTAGACGACCCCATGTCGCTGTCGTCTTCCCCCGTGTCTGGAACCGACTGAAGTCCAATAATATATAAATGTTATGTAGCTACGCAAAAATTACAATAAGCGCTTGCTGCAGGGATTTTAAAATTGGCTCCGTGGCTTAAACGTCCTCGCGCTGATACTGAATAATGTCATTCACAGGCCTTCCTACAGTTGAAAGTTTGACTGAGCGCATTACTACCATGAGCTGATTTGACTGGTGTCTCTCTAGAAGAACTCAAGACTGTTGAAGTTGGGTGTACTGCGTGTACACCCAACTCCCAAAAGATCAGTAAATGTTTCCCACCGGGATCATTTTGGTGTGTTACTATTTACTTTTCAGAACAAACTATTAACTTTATGCTCCACGGCCTCTCCTTCTGAACTCAGACGTCCCTTTCTGTCCTCACCCAACGTCTTTGTCCGCCATCAGCTCCGGCCCAAATCAGGCCTTTAAAGATCTAACTGAACATTAAACTTGTTCCCAACAGCAGAAACGAATGCTCTAAATGGCGAAATAAGAATGAGGCTGGATATCCCACTGTTCTTCAAAACTCATGCGGAACACCTTGTCAACTACCTGAAAAACAAATCTACTAAATATAAACTACAATTTTGATTTCCATATACAAATCAAATGTATTTATCCTCTAAGATAATACACCTTCACTACTAATACACTGCCACTCTGAAGTCACCAGATGCAGTTTACCACAGTGCTGTTTGAATAATTACTCACAATTAAAGAATGTGAATCTAATACAGAGGTGTACGTTTACTGTTCAACTTCATTAAGGTTTATTACCGATATTCAATTTACTGTTTACATTTTAAGGTTTATTCTTCTCTTGTTTTTTTTTTTATTGTCTATTTCCTGTTGTTTTTTAGCATATATTTGTTGTTTATCATTAAGTTTACCGTATATTTCCATATGTTTATTGTGTACAGTTAACTGTTATATTTCCACATTTTTCCATATATTGCCATTTTCTTTGTTTTAGTTTTTATTCTATTCATCTATAATAATTCCCTATTTTGATGCAAGCTGCTCTGACGCTGTAATTTCCCTCCGGTGACGAATAAAGTATCTATCTATCTATCTATCTATCGATCTGTCTGTCTGTCTGTCTGTCTGTCTGTCTGTCTGTCTGTCTGTCTGTCTATCTATCTATCTATCTGTATATCTATCCATCTTTGTCTGTCTGTATATCTATCTATCTATCTATCTATCTATCTATCTATCTGTCAGTATATCTATCTGTCTGTCTGTCTATCCATCTATCTATCTATCCGACTGTCTATCTGTATATCTATCTGTCCGTCTGTCTGTCTATCCATTTATCTGTATGTCTGTCTATCTGTCTGTCCATCTGTCTATGTGTCTGACTGTCTGTCTGTCTGTCTATCTTAGCACCCATTTAAAATGATGTGGAAAAGTCAAATGGTCATTAACAACTAGAAGTAATCACAATATTAATGAAGTTGACAATTGAGTTGATTTCACTGACTCCCTGACCATCTTAACATCTTAATCATGTTATATTTAGGCTCGGGAAGCAACGGTAGCATGCTCATGTATTCATACTTATCTAAATGCTATCTAAAACGTAACTTGACGCCTCTGCACTGAGTTCTGATTCCATGTTTTATTTGGGGAACTCTGAGACTCTTTAAGATAAGAGGTTTATCTAATTTAGTTGAAATCAGTGAATAAATCAATTACTAGAGAGAACAAAAGTGCCTTCAAAATCAGTGAACACTCACTAATTGACCATTTCAGTATCTGTATCGGTATCGCTACGCAGTATTGTTAAGAGTACTTAAGAGTGAGTAGAAAGTACTTGTTATTGATCCCAATATATATTAAAAAACGGTATCATTGCTTCCCCGGTTTTCAGACGACACTTTCATAAGCTTCCATATCTGTGCAGGCAGCAGCCGGAAGTGGACGGACGTGTTCTGGCTGAGCTGCCAATAAGTTGTCAGTCATGAGGAGCTGTTGTGTCGATGCAGCTCCAGGCCGCCGCAAATATCTTTGAAGCGAGGCGATCGACGCCAGAATGCCAGACACCGCCGGCAGAACTTCTTACATAACAATGTGTACGGCTTCGTAAACAGGAACGACCTCTCAGATACCCATTCCATTTCTCCTTGTGTTTGTTTTTGGGACCGAATAAAAGGAAAATGACGAAACCTCATGACCTAGTAATAATAATAACAATAATAATAATAATAATAATAATAATAAGCCAAGTGGAGAAAATGTGTGTGAAAAACACTGTTATTGATACAGGAATGGGTAGAAATGCTGTAATCTTGTAACTTGTACCTCCTGGGGACAAACTGCTACTTGTCCATATCGGGCTCACTTAGGACCGGAGGGGTGAGGCTGGCCACACGCACGCACACACACATGAAAATCACAATTCACAGCAAGTGAGTGGGCGTGTGGATGACGACGCCCACTTCTCCAGTGGGATCTTTGTGCATGCTCTTTTCTGCCTTTATATCGTATATAATAATTCAGTATGTAAGCGCTGAAAACAAGCATAACATTAAAAATATTTTCATAACTGGGACAATTTGGTAGTAAATGTTGAAAACCACGACATTGTTTTACAGATATCTGTCGGGACTTGGGAAACAGCCCAAAACCGGAACAGTTCCGGACAAACCAGGACGGCTTATAACGTCACTCATTACTAGTGAGCATAGGGGTACAAGTTAGCATAGTGCTACTTGTCAGCATGGTGTTACTAGTAAGCATAGTACTCGTAGTTAGCATAGTGCTACTAGTTAGCATGGTGCTAATTCATGTTAACTGGCGCAGATCGATGTGTACATATATGTATTATTTCATATCTCATTTTCATTTCTATCTCTTTCTCAACTGCCTGAATTTCCCTCTGGCAACTAATGAGGTCCTATCTTGTGTTAGCTTATCTTTAACCAAATATTTCTAAGATGAAGTGTCAAAAGAATAAAAGCAGAAATTCTGCAATTTGATTTGACTGCCGCGATCTCCTGCGGGCAACGACTCAGGAAGGCAGTGATCTAACGAACACTCATAGTGGTTTACTAGCAAGGTTACGAGCTCGTATCCGGCGTGACGTCAAAACCGCTTTGTGGACGGGAAGACGAGACAAAAAAAAGTAGAATGAAACATTCTATAGGATGTTTCCGTTGTGAACTCTCATGAGTCACCGCCATTCCAGAAACTCTTAAATTGAAGTCATTCTTGGTTGTGATAATTATCATCTCATAACAACTTGTGGCGCTGGCAATGTGGAGCGTTTGGGAGGGGGGGAGGTGATGTGGATTCCCAACTGAGCGCATTCCAGTAACTCCCAGTGATGCAAGCAGTGTTTATACATAGTGTGTGCAGTTCAAGAGGGTTCGATAAAAGTTGGTATCTGTGGCGTGTCTTCGTCTACTGTGGATTTATTTTTTCTAATCAGAAGCGAGGTCAAATATGTTGTTTATGTTGGTCATATATGTACACGACTTGTTTAAAACATCTACAAAGAGTTCTAACAAGTTTGTATTGACGTAGGCGTGAAGGTATGTTCGTATTTGTTTATATTCGTGTAAACAAGTTCCTACTTTCTCAGACTGACCGCCAGCAAAATATGCAACCGCCCACAAAAAAAATACACCAAACAACGCAGCGTGCTGCTGGAAGAGCCGCGCTCCTCATCCTCCACCTTCCGCTTCATCCAATCAGAACGTCCCGTGAGCTGAGCGGCTTTCGGGACAAAACTGCAGTGAAGTCGCTTTTTATTCGGTCCCCAAAAAAATGGTGCAGACTCCGATAGAATACAACAGCCACTGTTTGTGGCACAATCTGCCGCTCAGTTGGACAAGCGGACGCTTCGTCAGAGCCCAAAGTTATTAGTTTGTATACTACACAAGATACTTTACAGGATGTTCCAGAATACGACTGTTTTGGATTCTTAAATTAGAATTGTATTATTGTCAATTGTATTATTATTATCACTTCACCATTGACGATCAGCTGTGAATCAGCTTCAAGTAAGTTGAGGGTTTCCAGGTACAAACTAGTCTTGGACTATCGTGCTAAATTGCAAACGGTCCAAATATGCCTCCGCCCCCTCTCTCTCCGCTCCAGTTTCACAACACGGTGAACTGCACTTACACCGTTTCCATGCTCAGATCTTTCCTGGCGGATAAAAACATAAATCTGTCCGTCAATCAGCGATCGATAGAGTCGATCGCTGATTGACGAATTAATCATAAATCTGCCCAAACCGAGTGCAAACACTGATGTTTTACACCACAACTTACCTCCAACAAAACTAAGTTCAGTAATGACTGAATTGGCAAACTTAGTGCACCAACAACCATAAAGAGGCAAGGTGTATCACTCAAAACCCAAATAACTCAGCCTTTGATATACCGCAAGTTGTTTTTCACAAATTTGACAGGTACTACACTGTAAGCGTGCAGCCCTTCAATACCTTGGATCTGGACACACGGGGATGAAATTGGTATTGACCTTCTCGTCCAAATCTGTCTCTTACAATCTCTTACAACTCATCTCTTTTATGCAACACCAATGCCATTACACATTTATTCAGTAGCATAGTGCGACTTTTTCATTTTAGTTTGTATCTCAACCTTGCCTGCGCTGGGTTTTTTTTGTGTAACAGGTATCTGCCAACAGCAATGCCACTACGGATTTATTTTGTGGGTTTATTGTGCAACACAAAATTATTTTACTTCAGGTGGAATTGCAATATATATATACAGTATAGCAAAAATATAAATATCACTATTTTCCCCAATTTCATTCAGGCCAACTATGAACTTCTTTCAGTTCCATGCAATGAGACAAATAAAGGAGTTAATATATACATATACACATATCAATATACACATATAAATAGACACACACATACACTTAACGACCGAGTTCCATTACTAGGACCAGGTCGTAAAGCGAGGACCCCTGTTATTTCACGGTAAGGGGGGCGTGGCCATTGTGAACGCTAGTGTAGTGAATACTGACAGACTGCGGGAACAAGACTGAGAACTGTGATGAGATGAGATGTATACAGTTTATGTAGTATATATCGTGTATATATAGTGTACACAGTATAATGTACAAAACCCAATTCCAATGAAGTTGGGACGTTGTGTAAAATGTAAATAGAAACAGAATACAATGATTTGCAAATCCTTTTCAACCTATATTCAATTGAATACACTACAAAGACAATATATTTTATGTTCAAACTGATAAAACTTTATTGTTTTTTTGCAAATATTCACTCATTTTGAATTTGATGCCTGCAACATGTTTCAAAAAAGCTGGGACAGGGCATGTTTACCAGTGTGTTACATCACCTTTCCTTTGAAGAACACTCAATAAGCGTTTGGGAACTGAGGACACTAATTGTTGAAGCTTTGTAGCTGGAATTCTTTCCCATTCTTACTTGATGTACGACTTCAGTTTCTCAACAGTCCGGGGTTTCTGTTGTCGTATTTTGCACTTAATAATGCGCCACACACTTTCAACAGGAGACAGGTCTGGACTGCAGGCAGGCCAGTCTAGTACCCGCAAACTTTTACTACAAAGCCACGCTGTTGTAACACATGCAGAATGTGGCTTGGCATTGTCTTGCTGAAATGAGCAGGGACGTCCCTGAAAAAGACGTTGCTTAGATGGCAGCATATGTTGCTCCAAAACCTGTATATACCTTTCAGCATTAATGGGGCCTTCACAGATGTGCAAATTACCCATGCCATGGGCACTAACACACCCCCATACCATCACAGATGCTGGCTTTTGAACTTTGCGCTGATAATAATTTGGATGGTCCTTTCCTCTTTGGCCCCCAGGACACGACGTCCATGATTTCCAAAAACAATTCGAAATGTGGACTCGTCAGACCACAGCACACTTTTCCACTTTGCGTCAGTCCACCTCAGATGAGCTCGGGCCCAGAGAAGCCGGCGGCATTTCTGGGTGTTGTTGATATATGGCTTTCACTTTGCATGGTAGAGTTTTGACTTGCACTTGTAGATGAGTGACTAACTGTGTAAACTGACAATGGTTTTCCTAAGTGTTCCTGAGCCCACGTGGTAATATCCTTTACAGAATGATGTTGGTTTTTAATGCAGTGCCGCCTGAGGGATTGAAGGTCACGGGCATTCAATGTTGGATTTCGGCCTTGCTGCTTACGTGCAGAGATTTCTCAAAATTCTCTTAATCTTTTGATGATATTATGGACTGTAGATGATGAAATTCCTAAGTTCATTGCAATTATACGTTGAGAAATTTTGTTCTTAAACTGTTTTGTTGTTCTGACTATTTGCTCACACAGTTGTTCACAAAGTGGTCAACCTCGCCCCATCCTTTCTTGTAAACAACTGAGCCTTTCGGGGATGCTCCTTTTACACCCAATCATGACACTCACCTGTTTCCATCTCGTCTTTGGAGTGTATTCAATTGAATATACAGTAGGTTGAAAAAAACCAAAACATTTGCAAATCATTGTTTCTGTTTTACACAACATCCCAACTTCATTGGAATTGGGGTTATACTATATAGTGTATATAATGTATATAGTGTATATAATGTATATGGTGTGTATATAATGTAAATAGTATATATAATGTATATAGGGTATATATAGTGAATCTAGAGTGAGGCATGATGAGATGCTTGATGCTGAGACGCCGTGCATGCAATGTGCACGCCGGTATTGCTGGTTGTAAACTACTGGTATGTTTTTAGCATCTACTGAAAACCAGAATGATTAATTAATTGTTCCATGCATGCAACCCATAATAGTAGAAAAAATAGAGGCTCGTGTTAACTAATCAGATGTGTATTTTACTGAGAAAACATGAAGCATGAGAACCAAATAATGATATCAGATGTCATATCAGCCTGAATTTAGTACAGTTTCTGGGCCAGGGTGAGTTTGATAGTAATCTGGTGAATCCATCACCTCTCTGTGGTAAGTGAGTCAGTGAGTCGGAGTGAGTAAGTGGTTGGCCAACACTATCAGCACACTCAATATCACCACTTCTTCCAATGGCTACTTCACCCAACTTGAAAGCAAACAGGCCCCAATGGAAGGGAACTTCTTCAGAACTTACATTTCAAGGTCTCTCCAGCGTAGGGAATGTGGAGCTTGAAGCGGTCACAACACGGACTGGGCGTCAAGGTCGTACATCTAGGAATAGATCAATGTATAAGTCAGTGGTTACAATTTTTGGGATGGTGTCAAGCTACAGTAAACCCAGGTGTATCAATGTCATTTAAATGGATGTAACATGTCTAGGTGTAATTTTAGACTTTAATTTAATTTTCAACAGCACATAAACAAGGTGATCAATACAGCATTCTTCCATTGAAGAAATCTTGTTCACCAGCTTTCAAACACACCAAGTAGCTGAGAAGCTCATTCATACTTTAACTTCAAGTAGACTCGACTACAGCAATGCTCTTTTTTCTGGTCTTCCAAAAAAATCAATTAAGAAACTGTAGAAAATTCAGAACTCTGCTGCTAGTCTTTTTAACGAAAACGAGGAAGAGAGAGCATGTAACTCCTGTTTTAGCTCCACTGCACTGGTTCCCTATATCAGAGCTATGCAACTTCAATAGCGAGTGGGCCAAATAGGAAAATCACTGGGGGTTCGTGGGCCACACAGAATACTTTGTCAATGAATGGCTACAAACAACTATAGTTACAGTCATGTTAATAGATATATTTCTACATGGAATAAAATAGTCACACGCATCCTCTTTTTTTTTTTCCCCCCACTTTAATTGTATCAATATAATCAATTCCAGACAGCATCCAGTCCATTAAAAAAGTAGGAAAATTATGGTTACAAGACTTGATACAGAATGAAAAAAGTTTCATCTTTAAAACCAAGGAGACATGGGGCGTTTTTCTGACAGGTCCATATCTACTAATGTAGAAAAAAAATCTTAATTTAGTAAAACAGTATCCATCACACTAACAGTAAGTAGGAGTAGTAAGCATACATAAGGTGCTTTTCAAACAGGTCCATATCCATATAATAAAATGCCAAATTCAGATGAATGTAGTAAAACAGTAACCATCAGAGTAACAATAAATGGGCCAGTTCATGATACTATTAAAAACAGCTGTTATCTTTGCTAACGTGAGTTTCTCTTGGACCGCCAGCCCAACATGCAACGTGAGCTTGACTGAGTGAATCAGCTGCGGAGTGGGTCATGTCTGTGTGTTCTGTTGCAGCCTATCTGCAGCAAGCGAACTGATGCTGCGTTCACTGGGAACTCGGAAAACTAACTCGGGCATGGGCAAGTTCTTGTGAGCCATAATTTATTTTAAAAGAGCCTGATACCTTTTAGAATGTTAAAGTCCTTCTACCTGTATACAAAGCTCTTAATGGTTTAGCACCCTCTTACATCACTGATTCCTTGTTGCTGGATGTCCCTTCACAAGCCCTTAGGTCCTCTATAGCAGGTCTTTTAAACATTCCAAAAGTCCCCTAAAATGAAATTGTGGAAGCTGCCTTCATCCACTATGCACCAAAATTGTGGAACACCATACAAAAAAACAGGGCTTGACATTAATATTTGTCCGCTTGCCTGGGGCAAGCAAGCTCTGTTTTCGGACAAGTGGAATGCCTCCTGCAGTTGTCCGATCCGGCAAGTAAAAAATAAATGTGATGTAAAAAACTATAACTCACCCTGTCTTAAGGTCTGTCACTCGGAGGCAGCTGGTTGAGTCGAGACCAACTCGTCCGTTCCGCACAACAACGCACAGCAGTGGCCTCAGTCCTGGCGAAATACGATGCAGTGCAACCTCGGGGGACATGTTGTTCATTTTCAGCTATCTAGAAACTAAGGCCACACACAATAAGGAAAGTGTCAATATGTGAGTAGGTAGACAATAATATTGACAAAAATTTAACACCACAATTTTTTGAGCAACGATTATTTGACGATATTTTGTGGTGACTACTGATGCTATAGAATACTGATATTTACTCACGAGAAACACTTATTAGTTACATGGATATTTTAAAAGTGGTATATACTAGGGCAGTATCATTAGATTTTAGTAGATGATTAATTGTCAGATAAATAATTGCAAGTAAAATAAAAAATGTCTTTGTTGATCTTATGCGACTATAACAGTGGCATAAAATAAAACTTTTAATAATAAAATAATACCAATGATATATCCACCTATTGCAGAAGAGCCATTCCAAAAATTCAGATTAAATTCAGTCAATTTTCTTTCACCAAACGGATGGAAACACACGGAGGTATCACATTCCATTTAGTGTGACATTTATAATATGAGTTTAATATTTTGAAGCAAACAGGTGATTGTTGAGTCCAATGATTTTGCAAAAAAAAATGTGTGATCTACTCAAATCATCCACAATCAGGCGATTATGGATAATTATGACAAATCTAATTATGACCCTTGATTAGAACAGATGGAACAGCTTATGAAGTTCAGAAAATGTGCATTACAACACTGTAATGCAGCCTTGGATGACATTTAGCTATATTGCGATAACCTCAATGGCAGACGATATCTCGTCTCATATCACGACATTTATATTATAACAATATCTCGTCTTGCATCACGGTACGCATATTCCAGTGATAGCTAGTCTCATATCGAAATACAGTATTGATGAATAACAGTGATATCTAGTCTCGTATCGCGATACGGACATATAACGATATATACTCTTAATTATGAGCTGGTGTCTAAAAAAAGTACGTCCATGTTGAAAACTCTGTCCTTCCCCTTCTCCCATTTTTTTGCACAAATGTTGTCCAGATTTGCTGAATAACATTGAAGGTTTCATAGTCAGAAAACTACGCTTATACGTGGATTTGTACGTCTTGCACGCCACTGTCCATGCGTTTGCTATATTTAGCCATTGCTAGCTTTCCATTCGGTAACCCGTTCAATGTCAATAATTGCAAGGTCCTTATCCTATAATATATATAAGTTTGCCTTTTAACACACGTAATTCAATTACCGCTCTACCTGTTAAAGCTGGAAATCAGACAAAACCAGCATAAACGCCAATATTTACTTCATTCTTTCAAAAACTTCCGGTACATGGTGTTTGGGTCCTTTGGACGGACCGCGTCGAAGGTATTGGTGCTTTTAGCGATGCCTGTGAGGAGAAAAATACGGCTCTCAACCGAGCTTAATTGATATCGGGGCCATCTCTGTTAAAGTCATCCCGGATATAGTTTTAGGTTTAAAAAAAAAAACCCTACATAGTTAATAAAATATTAT
This sequence comes from Zeus faber, assembly GCF_960531495.2. Classification (NCBI taxonomy): domain Eukaryota; kingdom Metazoa; phylum Chordata; class Actinopteri; order Zeiformes; family Zeidae; genus Zeus; species Zeus faber. The sequence goes on from NC_137198.1 coordinate 23,876,124, forward strand.
GTCTCCGAATTGATTCGCTCATAGCAACGGGTTCTGGCAGTAGGTCAGACAACTTGATGGTAAACTTTGACCACCTCTCTCTATAGTAAATTCTGCAAGATCAAGTTTGGGTGCCAGGTAAATGCAGAATATCTCGTATTTCCTGACCTGACACATATCTTATGTTATATGTTTATGTTATGTATTCTTAGTTTTAATGCTTCTCCTTAAACTGTACATTTTCAGGGTTGGCAAATAGCTCGTGCCTTTTCAGGGTTTGAAATAAACATGACATCATACTATGATATAATGTGAGTCTCTGGCGTGACATCACCAGACCAATTCGCAAATGCGTATTAGTCTGGAATCTCGCCGTTCATTTGCGATTTCCAAGCGGCGTTACCCACGGGTGCAGACCAAAATGTCTCTGGAAGCAATTGGATAGACCTACAAGCAATCAGACCAACGAAACATGTGACGTAACGCTGAGCGAGTGAGTTGCCAAGTTAAACTTTTACCAAATCCTGTCGGAAATATGATAAACACATCTTTCGTATCAACAAAAGCTTCTTAGAGGAAAATATACCGTCCAGTTGCTCAATGCTAGTCGCGATAGGGGATTGGACACGGCGTTCCACGTCAGCGGCAGCCATCTTAGTAAGGTGCCTCAACGGGCGAAAGCGTATTCAACAGACCGTTCCATGTCCGCGGCAGCCATCTTGGTAAGGTGCGTCAACGTCTGACCTCGGCATTGTCATCAAACCCGCCCCGTGATAAACCGTTGTGATTGGCCCACCCCTGGCAAGGTTGGGTGGAAATCTGTTTGATGGGAGGGTGGCCAGAGGTATTCTGCACAGCAAATGAAACATGAGCTTGAAGATTCGTCTACTTCCCATGCTTGTGAGTCTCCTCCATTATCGTGTGACTTTACCACGAGTTCACAGTTGAATATATACACCTATCATGTGTTGATTAACCACGATTTTGGAACAGTTTTAAAACAACTCCAGCTCAGTGGATTACCATTCCCCACATGGCAGTTTCCACCCCATCCCCAGAATACAAGGAACCCAGTTATTCCACTGTTTTAAATATAATGGAGATGTCTCTATCTTTCCGGCTGTAAAAATCGAATGGCATGCTGTTCGGTGGGAGGGTTTGCTTATGTGATTGCCCACAATATTGTATGCGCCTCTATACCACTGTACCTGGAACAATCATTTCAACATCAGCTTTCAGCTAAAGACGCCCACAGCTATCACAGCCAACCCAAATAAGACCTGTGCGTGGTTCTGCATTGTGTTTTTTTTTGGCTCGGAATCAATATTATTGAGCATTACTTCTACCTCCACTTGTTTCTTTGAAAAACCGACGAGGTTGGGTTTAGATGATCATCAAAATAAACCCTGCCAACGTAGCATGCGGTGCAGTGAAAAGGTATTTTCCCCTAGCCTGCACTTTCTGCAGTTTTAAGTTGTTTTTTCACTTTGACTTTGTTCGATACTGTATATCTGTGTATGTTTGAGTGCTTTATAGGGGCAATGAGACACCAAAGTTTGCCGGACAGCCCATCCCAATTTAGCTTAATTATTACAAGTTTTTTTTCCCCTGAGTGTGACAATTCATAGCGGTTCTAGAGGCACATCAGACCTTATGGCTACAAAGCCACGTCTAGGGTCACAGGGACTCCACTGTATCACTGCAAGAGCCATATTTTACAGTGAAAATGTAGTGAGTTTAGCCAGGAGTGGTCAACCTGCCAAAATCTCCATAAAACCCAAGATTCAATCACCCAGGAAGACAGGTAGAACTATACAGCAATATCCGGAACTGGAATTCATAGCAGAGTAACAAGGCAGAACCCATCACTCACAAAGTAGAATTTGAATGTTTGTCTGTAGTTTTCTGAAAAAGCTGTGGTCCTCCTTAATATTGTGACCAGAAAACTTAACTATAATGCGGCATGCTCAACTTCATATTCAATGATGTATCACTTAATTCAGGAATTTTCTCAAGGCGAGTTATTATAATGTAATCTAACTAATAAAGATAGCAACCTCTGTATGTATGTATATATGTATGTTCACGTTCAAGTTCAAGTTCAAGTTCAAGAGATTATTTGTATGTAACTGTACATCCTTTGATTATCTCGACAATTTTTCATCCAAGCCGCTGGTTTCTATCCGATGCAAAGTAATACCAGGGCCAGAAAGGCCCAAAACAAACTGTAATCATTGGTTTTCTTTGGAGAAATGGTGAACGAGGATGTGCAGCGGATTACTTTCACTGATTGTTTTCTGCTAGTGTTGCACGTGGGTGTTCACGTAACATGCTTGCGGAAAAGAATCTCCCGTTGACCACACAGTGAGGGGCACCAAGCAAACGCAAGCGGGGAAATATTTTGAGAGAAACAAATCCTTATTTTGGTATTGATCCTATTGACGTTGGAATCGATCTTCAAAACGAGACGTAGTATCGGTCGTATTTTCTTTACTACTTTACGACTACGATACTTTTGGTATCGATCTGCCCACCCCTGCAATGCAGCCCATTCCGAACTGGCGTGTTTTCAACAGGCACAGCACTAGTTTATTTTATTAAAATATTTTATGATTTAAATGTAATAGATTTATTATTTAATTTAAATATTTTATTATGACATTGAAATATTTTATTATTACATTTTAATATTTTAAAAGCTTGACTCAAAAATATTCTGGAAATAAGTTAGTTTGAATCGGAATATATATGATAATTAATTGATAACTAACTAATTTATATTTAGATTTGTTCCCCCACTCGATTTTTAGACTTATTGTTGGAGTTTAATTTTGATATATTCAATATTGTAAATATCTATCCTGCATGCTGAAAAAATGAATGTAATACAACATAATAATAATAATAGTTATGACAATAAGCAATACAAATGCTGCTGTTATAGCTATTACATATTTCCATGCCGCTACTTTGAACATTCATTAAAAAAATAAAACTATTCTCTTGAAATAATCATGCTGTACATTCTTGAGACATTTATAATTAATAGTAGTACTTTATTTCTTGTTTTATTTTTTACTGTTGGACTGCTTATAAGAATGTATGTATTGTGAATTAGTGTACAGCCTCTTACTCTGTACTTCATGCTTCCCCATTGAGTTGCTGCAACGCCTACATTTCTCTAGGGGATCAATTAAGTGCCATTTTATCCGATCTTACCTAAACACCATAACACCATAATAGTTAATTCCCTGCAACAGCAAGCTTTCCTCTTTTTTTCACACACACACACACACACACACACACACACACACACACACACACACACACTATTTGTGTGTGTGTGTGTGTGTGTGTGTGTGTGTGTGTCCTCTGAGGGAGCGATCAGGGCGCAATTTGTGCACTTTGTGTTTTTGTTTTATTTTACAAAATTTCCCTATTGAACGACACAAAAAAAGCACCGTGCCCCTGTCTGGATTTAAAGATTTAATCCGCAAGCTTAACCGAGTCCGGCACAGTCGCCACCCGACAACCACCGTGCATTTGCCTGCCACGTTTACTTCCGTATGACAGGTCGGTTCAGGACCGTGACCAGTTCACACTGGAATCTGATATTGGCCACATTTAAATAATTATGTGAACAGCCAAACAAAAAAAATTGGATTTGAGCAATATATCCGAATTGAGCACTAAGACTTGCAGCGTGAGCGTAGCTTTAGTGTTGGAATATATAGAGGAATCTTTGCACATTCTTGACAGATTAAAACCGAAACCCTCCATGAATCATTTTATTTAATGTACCTCTGTGGCCTAAGATTTCATGGAGCGTTTTCTTAAGCTGTAAGTAAATTCATGCCGGTCAGCTCAGATAACGCCATTGCCAATTCAACACGCAAATTCAGAATTTTGAGGAGTGGACCCCGCTGTATTTCGAGTGGACGGACATGGAGGATCTCGTTTTAATCTACCGCCGTGGATGTGGGGAGCGAGTGTTTCTGGGCTCACTGTGAAGACAATATGCTGCGAGATGTGGGAGAGAGAATTTAGCCATCCTACAGCCAGCGGCCAGGCTTTCCAAGTCTTCTGCTGCCTAGGAAGAGATTTGAGGAGATTAACTCCCTAGCATTAGCTCCGATACAAGCCAAGGATTGAATTAATTAAGATTCTGCTGGGCTGCGTTCTGTTCACGTGGTGGAGCCTTGAAATAATCACCCCTGTTAAGATTGGAACCTGTCCAACTAAGCTGGCTGTGAATGCTCTATTTATACCTTCTTCGCTTGTTTCAGTCAAACTGATGCTAATGTAGAAGCTAAATAATATCAAGTGAATTTAGTGTCTTGCAGCGGTTTGGAAACCGCTTCACACAATTTGCCTGGTTTTGCTGTAGAGTTTGATAAGTTTGTATTTAAGGCAGAAACCACCACAACAGTCATCCTACGTTGAAAACAGTGGCTCAGAAGGTAGAGCGGGTCGCCTAGTAATCGGAAGATTGCTGGTTTGATCCCTGGCTCCTCCTAGTAGCACACTGAAGTGTGCTTGAGTAAGGTACTTAACCCCCTAACGGCTCCCTACGAGCCTTGCGTGGCTGCCTCCATCAGTGTATGGATAAGTTGTACGTCGCTTTGTAATAAATGTAATGAAAATAATCCTGCAGTCTCGGTAACATGTTTTCCACCGACATTGCCATCGAAACTAACATATTTATGCGTGTGTCTTGATTAGATCATGACTGAAAATGCCTTCGACGTGGTTGTGGTGGGCTCCTGCATGACCGACTTGGTGAGGTAAGTAAACCTGGACTTAGGGTCATCTGCATAACCATTTATGAGGTTTTGCCACTCACCATCCTTATCACTTTGGTTTATGGCCCAATTTACGATCATCATCCTAAATCTGGATTCAGGAAACCTGCTTCCTCAGGTAAACACACCAGGAAGGAAGCCGTCGGGCAACTCTTTCCATAGAACAGGCTCAGCAGAATCAAAGGAATACAACAAAACTTGACATTTCATGGCAGTAGTGGTCTATCATCTGACTAAATTTCAACAAAATGGTTGCCTGTCTCAAACTTGTTCCCTTTTCTTATTATAAGTCCCTATCTCTACCATTTTCCTTTATTTTATTTAGGGTTTTTTTGTCATGGATACTTTGGGCTGAAGGGTTTTTCCACCAAGCCTTGAAAAGGGATGGCTAATCCTGTCCACAGAAGAAAAGAGGAAATGGTTTCAAACCTCGGCCGATGGCGCTACCTTTTTACATTCGGCACTGTCCCGAAATGTTGCATCCAACGGCATGTCATTGTTTGATTGAAAAAAATCTTTGAGAACGGATCATAACGTTGATCCGTCACGAACCCTGTTCAGTTGGTCCGTTCGTCTTTCTAACCCTTTTGAAGATGTTGTCGCCTATTAAAATTGAATGATCCCTTTGGCCCTTTTGTCCGCAAGCCACACCAAAGATACACAGAAAATGCACCGATAGAATCTGTGATGGATGATCCAAATATTGAAAACACACATTCAAGTGTGGTGTTCCACTAACCCTGTGTAATTATTATTTACTAAAATGTCAGTTAAAACATCGTTCCTGATATGAGGGCCCACGGAGCCAAACACGATTCCTTTGCCCACAAGTTTGTTAGTCATCAACTCGAGCACAATAGGTGAGTTGAGATCAGCGTGACACCCGCATTTACCTCAACTTATGACGGATGAAGAAAAAGGGCAAATAGACCACGGAATGGTGCACCGTTTAAGTGGTTTTTCCATCAATACTAACGCAGGTACTAACCCCCTGTAAGGTCGTTTCTTGCGAAGTACTCAATAATGTGCGGGAGATTAAAGAACCAGACGGTTGTTTGGGATGGGCTTTCATTCTTCGATGCCAGAAGGAAAAGTGCTTACCTCGCTGTCGGCTATGTAGATATGCAGAGATATGTGAACCTGTTGTGTCATGTTGTCAGGGAGGGGAGTTAATGTCTTCCTCACAAGTGCACACTCAACTTTCACGTTTCTGCCATTCATGCAAAGTCAAATATGAGCTATCGCTTAAAAAGCTGAACAAATCAGATATCAAAAACATGTGAGCTGCTCCACTGACTTGGAGGCGTGTGGTGTGTATTGTGCGGTTCATTAGCAATTCAGTTAGTGACTTTTGCGCTTTGAAGGGCAGGAGTTGTCAATTAAAGACTCTAATATGCTAATGGCACCAGCCTGTTTTGGAAAAAGGGTGTGGGTAGGGGGCTTTTTGGATGGAGTTTGGGAACGGGAATAGGGGAGGGTACTTGGAATACATTTCCGGTCCTTCAAAGTGATATGCATGGCTTTGAAGTCGAAAATCCAGTTGTCTTGAAGAACAAATGTTTGGTCTGTTTCGCAACCAACTGGCGCACGGCGCAAAGAAAAGTTCCATCCCCAGGAGTGTTTCCTTGATGCACGTAACACACACGCACACACTCAAACATATACACGTACACAAACTTGCACTTTCGTCTGTCTCCTCCTCGCTGTCGGCTACACACACAGGCATTATGCATATCTTTGCGATGCTATTATTTATTTGTTCATGCGCCTATTTTACATCATATTGTTTCATAGTAAGAGGCTTATGTGTAATTGTCTCATATCTGCAGTTCACAAGGGGGAGGAGCGCTCCCCGTCTCTCCAAAGCCTCTCGTTCTCCAACCCATTGCCAAAGCCAGACAGTGCCCCCTACTGCCACAGTCTACCCAGTCCAAATGGTGGAGCAATCTGTGAAATCAGGGTAGTCTTAAACCATGGCGTTATATTTATTTTAGGAGATACAGAAGGGAGGAGAAATTGGATTTGAGCCTGAGTGCTTGGACAGACATGGTTTTCTGACTTGTTGGGGGTCACAAAACTCCTCCAATCCCTGTCCCTGCCCGAGAAGAATTACACACCGTAGTATAATTCTTCTTGATACTTGATACTTGATTCTTCTTGATCTAGTTCTCGTGTGGAAGTATTATTTCCTGCTAGTGTACTATTCAGTACACAAACCCCCAGAACACTTGAAAGGGTCTCTTTTTGTGTCTCTTCTTTTGGCCAATTATAAGACAAATTGCAATCGGAAGTTGATATTATACCACAAAAAAGCCAACACATGTAGCTGTAATGAAGACAAGTCACCTGTTGTACAGAGTCAGAGTCAAACTATAAGAGTGGACATTTCCACAAAGGGTGCCTTTGATCTCTTGAGGGGTGTGTGTGTGTGTGTGTGTGCGTGTTTACACATGTAGTCCAATCAAACTAAGATGACATCCGACAACCTATTCCGATACAAAATACTCAGTGTCGACAGGGCCCATATAAGGTCCTTTTTCTTAACACCGGCATATCTTTGTTTACTCGCCCTTATCTCATACTGATTCACCGACCTTTGAACTTAGGCTCTCAGGAAACACGGGAGCGCCCAGTCGATGAGCGGAAAACCTTTTATTTCTTTAGAGATTAATACAATTTCTGATGACACATCTAGTTGAATATGTGTCAACTAGTTCTCTACAGGTTTGTTTGTTTATGTTTATTTGGATATTACGCTATTTTTTCTTGTCAGTCTTGGTCTTAAAGATGGACCGGAAATCAGTCTTTTTACGTCGACAAGCCTTGAACACAGCATTACAAAACATGCAAATGACAAATTTTATGTTTTGTGAGTGACTGTCAATCAACTCCAGAACTAAGGGGGCGTGGTCTCACCCTAATAAATATTCATGAGCTGACCTTTGACCGACAGGTACACACAACCAGAGGTGAGAATTCAAAAGATTTGTGTAAAGCATGCTCAGCTCAACGGGGGAGCCTGCCTTCCTAATGTGATGATTTCAACTGACTGGCTGTATGAGTGTATCAGTCATTTCTGAAGTTATACGTGACGGTAAAACAAGTCGGTGTTTCAAGTTCGGTCCGAGAGACAGAAACTATTTATGCACTTCCAGGCAGTTTCTTTGGATCAATCTCTGAAACAAACAACTTCACACAACGGAGACCATACTTATTTTGTTGTTTTTGTTGTTGTTTTGTCAGCAAGTCAGTTTCCTTTCTTGCTCACCGACAGCTGAGGAATGTTTCTCAAAGAACAGCTGAGGGAACAGGGAAATGAGCGGCAGCCTAAAAAGCAAACACCTCACTTCACACAATACCTGCTTCTGGCCTTTGCCTTCCGTGGGAGACGGCGCAAGGGAAGTTGCCATTACACATCGCTTTTTCAGGTTTGTGTGGCAAACTCAAGACAGACAACAATAGAGATAGTTTCTTTGCTGGGCGTGGGCCGGTGTGGGCGGGTTTATTTATGTTTGAGTTTGAGAGTTTGAAAATGGGTTTATCTCACCTGTCAGTCATCCATGTCTTAAGTGGCCAATAGCGCCATTGGATTCTATCACGGGTGGGTGTTACAGGGTGGCATGCTTTGCTTTTAGTGTGCAACAAGTGACTGTACTTGAGCATTAAAGCCTATTGTGTGTGTGTGTGTGTGTGTGTGTGTGTGTGTGTGTGTGTGTGTGTGTGTGTGTGTGTGTGTGTGTGTGTGTGAGCATGTGAGCGTGTGAGCGTGTGAGTGCATGCGTGCGTGTCTGTGTCCGTGTCTGAGTACGAGCTTAAACTCAGGAGCTCCACATTTGTCCAAAAATCCTTCCTAGCTCAACAATACATAACTAGGTGTTGTCATAGCCAATGTTATAAAAAATATATATATATATATATATATATATATATATATATATATATATATATATATATATATAATTCATTAAATTTGCCCCTTGACTTCCAATCTAGATAACCTGGAAATAAAGGACAGGCCGACCGCAGGATGTTCGGTGAAGCTGTCTGAGTCATTGTTTTTTATCAACTCTGCCGTGAGAGTTTGCCAAATGTTCTGTGACAAGTTTTCAAATTCCAGTTAAAATACATAAATGAAGGAAACTAGCATGATCTTGTCCAGCCAGAATACCAATGCTGTTTCATACTGAAACTGGGAACTATTAGCAGTGAAAGGTTTGATCATTTTTTGAGTTTTGGTTGGTTGGAGTCACTTGGTAAAAAGAGAAGTTTGACTTTCTGACACTTTGTCCATTTAATTCATTTTCGTGTTCTTTATGTTGAATGAGATACAGAAGACTCGGAAATAGACACTATCTGAGATGCCGGAGTGACTCCCGACTCCTGAGTCATTTCAAAGATTTGTTTGCTTTCTTTCTCTCATCGCTAACTATTAACAGGCCATAATAATAAGCACAGTTATATATTATGTTTCTGACATGTTTCTGATAGTGGTGGGACGTGGGATTAGTTCATTGTAAAACGTGTGCTGTGGCAGGAAATGTCAGGAAGGACTGGTCTCAGTTACTAAAAAACCTACAATTCATTAGGCTTACTGTAATTGGACACTTGACACACATGCACACACAGATGGACAGCAAATGGCAAAAACTGGATGCAAAAGATTATTCACCATCCATAAATTCCGCTGTTCAGAATAACGCTGGGCAGTGGCCAGACCACAGCATCATGGCGAACTGTATAAAACTGTCTGCAACCCTGTTTTCTCCCACCCGTCTTAATCACCACCCCGCTACGGCTTGTGATTGGAGGGATCGGGAAATGGAGAGCCGTCCCTAAAGGACACCAACCTGTGGCATGGCAGCCCTGAGGGCGGAGGCGGACCTTCACCCAACCCTGATGACTCAGGCATTACTGGTGCTGGCACTGTCGAGTTGAGACAGCTCTGGGTCATGTCGGTTGCATCATTAGTACTTGGAAACCGACCAGTACAAACATATTCAAACTTTGTGAAGTATCCAGGCTACTTCACCAACAGAGCGAGCCAGCTTTGACATCTTTCACTGTAGGAGAAAGGACTTTGATTGAAATGTTGGCCAAACACATTAGCCATATCACGGCGAACTCTGTGCTAATACATCCAAATGCATACAAGTGTTTTACTCAAACAAGATTGTGATTTAACCGATAACCTGACATAAATCCAAGGGTTACAGATGAAATGCCCCCATGATTGTATTCATGAGTACTTTAGAGGTTACTAAAGTGTCATCAGAAGGATAAAAAGTGATAAAAATTACTTTTTTTTGTTGTTGTTTAAAATGTTTAGTTACCCTGTAAGTTCAAGGCAAACCTTTCATTCTTGCCTTTTGTAATTCCAATGGGGAGGGAGGATCAACTTCTGCGGTAGCTATGGTGCATGGGTTTTCACTCATTGCCTGCTTTTCTTTCAGTCAGGCTCCGAGGCTACCGAAGGCTGGAGAAACCATCCATGGCCACAAGTTCTTCATCGGTTTTGGGGGCAAAGGGGCCAACCAGTGCATACAGGCAGCAAAACTCGGAGCCAAGACGGCTATGGTCTGCAAGGTAGGACACTTGAAACGCAATGCCCAGTTGTGCAATGTTGCTGTGGTGCAGCGTTATGTGTTATAACTTTGATTAAATCTTTACATATTCATCAGGAGTAATCTCTGGGCTGTTGTTGTGGTTGGGCTCCTCATTTATCTCCAAATGAGGAACCCAACAACCCTAAAAAGGTTAACGCAGATATGTGAAGTTGTAGTTTACTAACGAGTCAATGACTGGAAATATGAAATGTTCTCTCTTTGTCCGCACTCCAGTCAGTCATCTCACCAACGCAACTCAACTCAACTCTCCTTCATTTTCTGTTGATCAATACCATACCACATGCATACAGCCACCCACGCTCGCCCGCCTTCAAACACGGCTATTCCCATACTATACAACCCCATCTCCAATCAGTAGACACAGAGTGGCCTTTCAACCCGAGCACCAAAGCACCAGGGCCCCACCCCTGTCAGAACAAAGAGGCTTGATCGATAACGGCCCAGTGCGGGAGGAGCTCTCTGGGCATGGGGAGAACCCAAAAATAGAAACCCGAGCTTGTCAAAAAAATAATATTAAAAAAAAAATAAAGATCCAAGATGGAGGGCCGCTCTTCAAAAGAGAATGGGGGGCCAAGCAGCCACGACGAAGCCCAACCCTGCATTGTAAGCAGCGAGAGTGCCGGCGTTTTGGCACGTTGTTCTGAAAAGCGTGGGTTCGAAGCGAGCGCCTCGGGGCAGGGTGGGGGACCTCTTCCGCGCCCCCAACCAGTTTTAGATGTGGACATCCCCGTGCGGAAAGAAAAGAAGGGTACGAAGGGGGGAGAGGATGCGAAAGAGAGGTGGACATGAGGAGGCGTCAAGGTGGGGTCATCGTGTCTTCAAGGCTTGGCGCAGATGGTCCTGTGTGGTGTGTGTGCGCGCACGCACGGCCCTGGACTTTGTGTGTGTTGGTTCTCGCATGTACGCGATGGCGGCTCGATGCCAGTATGCCGGCGGGGTACAAGAAAATCCATCCCATCTGAGGTTTGAGCGTACCACTCATCAAAAGTTGCCGCTAACCAAGTCTGACCCTGTTTGACTCTGTGTTTCCTTTAATCATTTTGCATTCATTCTTTTCTCTAGGTTGGTAAAGACTTCTTTGGAGAAAGCTATATCCAGAATTTCAAAGACAATGGTGTTCACACAGGTAATGAAAGACTTTTTGGCCAAATTCTTATTTTTTTTGCATAGCATGAATGCTTGTTTCCCGAAATATACTTTTTCTTCCCTGAAATGTCCCTCACTCATTCAACAGCAAAATGACTAGGTAATATGCTTTGTCTTTGTTGAAATCTTAAAATTGTTGTGTTGCAGTCTGGAAATCAAAAAGGGGCTGTTTTGACCGCTTTTTAAAAGCCTAAACTACTGATCATATTGAACACTGACCAGATTGACTTCTGAGCTGTTCGTTTTTGGTAACATATTGACACTCATTCTTCATAATGTACAGTATATAGAAAGTTGCCTTTCTGCCCGGACCACCAAATCTAAATACCCTCTAGCCTGTTGCTGTTGAGACCCAACAAGGAATATTTTTGCATGTTTTTCAAAACTAATAGAGAAACAAACCTTTTATATGAAAAACTTGTACGTATATTTCCCTGTAAAAATGCAAATCTCCTGAGGATTTTCAGTGGAAATGTTGATGTCATCACTTAATGAACTATCGTTCAATGAAGGCCAATCAGGCTGTTTATGTTCTCCACGGTGGATTTGGTGAGACGATTTGGTAGGACGTGCTTAATGAAAAACCTTGTCACTTCAAAATTATCATCTTACATATTCTATTTGCCCTTGAATTTACATAGTGTAAGTAAGCATTGTCTTAATTTATGACACATGCATGTTTTGTCATGTGCAGTGTCCCATCTCTTGTAATGCGTTGTCTTCATTTTGCGTATTCATTTAATAGTCCTTTCTTCTTTTAGATTGTACCGCAGCCCCTTGTTCACACTTTTTCTTCTTTTTTTAAATGTCCTCTACCAGTAAATTTGACACGACTTGACTTTTCACCCTCCCATCTCTACCCAACTTTTTCATCTATTCCTTCGGTGCAGAATTTGTGGGGCAGGCCTCAGACGCAGCCACTGGCGCCGCCTCCATTATCGTGAACGACGCAGGTAAAGACTTTGAGTCGCCTGATCTGCAGAGTGACCTATATGCTCTCAGAGTCGTGTGATTGCTCGCAAAAACTAGATTTCATGCAGTACACACACACACACACACACACACACACACACACACACACACACACACACACACACACACACACACACACACACACACACACAGACACACACACTATAGTTCCGTAAGTTTGTTGACTCACCAGCAGTCTAGGTGACTGCAATCACACCCACACACTCACACTTACTCCCAACACTTTAACATGCCAACTGTCTGCAGGTTCCAATCTAATGCAATGTAGTACAATCTCGGTAATGGTAGCACACTGTTACACTCCCACGTGTTAATTATTTCTCCAATTTATATCGTTTTTCACAGGAAATTACTTTCGAGGAGATATTTCTTGTTTCCATATGTGTAAATATATATATTTATACTGTATATATAGATATATACATATATACACGCCATAACATTAAAACCAGCACTCATAACCAGAAATACTGTGTAGGTCCCCCCCAATGCCGGTAAAACAGCTCTGACCCCCTTGGAACAACCCCCCCCCCCCCCCCCCCAAAAAAAAACAGCTCTGACCCGTTGAGGCATGGACTCCACAAGACCTCTGAAGGTGTCCTGTGGTATCTGGCACCAAGACGTTAGCAGCAGATCCTTTTAGTCCTGTAAGTTGTGAGGTGGGGCCTCCATGGATCGGGCTTGTTGTTCCAGCACATCCCACAGATGCTCGATCGGATCGAGATCTGGTGAATTTTGAGGCCAAGTCAACACCTTGAACTCTTTGCCATGTTCCTCAAAACATTCTTGAAGAGTTTTTGCAGTGTGGCAGGGCGCATTATCCTGCTGAGAGAGGCCACTGCCATCGAGGGATACTGTTGCCATGAAGGGGTGTACTTGGTCTTCAACAATTTTTAGGAAGGTTGTACGTTGTATGTTTGGTACGTGTCAAAGTAACATCCACATGAATGTCAGGACTCAAGGTTTCCCAGCAGAACATTGCCCAGAGCATCACACTGACTCCGCTGGCTTGCCTTCTTCTCATAGTGAATCCTGGTGCCATCTCTTCCACAGGTAAACGACACACATGCACCTGGCCATCCACATGATGGAGAAGAAAACATGATTCATTAGACTAGGTCACCTTCTTCCATTGCTCCGTGGTCCAGTTCTGACGCTCACATGCCCATTCCAGCCAATTAAGGCAATGGACAGGGGTCAGGATAAACACTCTGACCGGTCCGCGGCTACACAGCCCCATACACAGCAAGCTGTGATGCACTGTGTGTTCTGACACCTTTCTATCACAGCAACATCAACTTTTTCAGCAATTTGTGCTACAGTAGCTTTTCTGTGGGATCAGACCAGACGGGCTAGACTTCGCTCCCTATGTGCATCAATATGCCATGGGCGCCCATGACCCTGTCACCAGTTCACTGGTTGTCCTTCCTTGGACCACTTTTGTTAGGTACTAACCACTGCATACTGCAAACACCCCACAAGACCTGCTGTTTTGGAGATGCGCTGATCCAGTCGTCTAGCCATCACAATTTGGTCCTTGTCAAAGTCACTCAGATCCTTCCCCATTTTTCCTGCTTCCAACACATCAACTTCAAGAACTGACTGTTCACTTGCTGCCTAATATATCCAACCCCTTGACAGGTGCCATTAGAACAAGATGAGCAATGTTATTCACTTCCCCTGTCAGTGGTTTTAATGTTGTGGTTGAAGGTGCATATACATTGGCATTCTAGACGTAATCTCTTTACGGTCTAGCTCAGGGCTGTCAAACAAATTCTAGGTCACGGGCCAGATTGGGCTTAATACCGCTTCATGTGGGATGGATTTCTTTTTCGAGCTGTGGTTGTGTGGTTGGCAGTCCGTGTGTGTCTCGCACACTCACTACTCAGAAGCACTTTCAGGGGTAGTAAAGTTGGAATTAATCAACTGTGAGCTTCCTCTAAATGGTTCGCACACTTGGGGGGAAAATGCAGGGTTGTAGTCTGGCCTGGCAGTGTGCAATAAGGTGTGGGAAACAATAAACAAAAAATGTATTTATGTTATACTGCAGACGTTCCATATCATCATATACAGTATATCTGGATATTGTTTTGTAATGCTAAAGATGCTTATGGACTCAGATTTCGCCACACCTGAAACACTCAAATTTAAACTGATTCGAAAGCACCAAAATTTAACCCCCACAAAGAGCTCTCTCGGTGAGGTTTATTTGCAGCGCATGTAGTTCAAGTTCAAAAGATTATTTGTCACATACATATACATACGGTCATACATATATGCAGTGAAATCTAAAGTGGACGGCCGTCTTTACACTGAGTCCGAAAACGGATCCGAATGTCTAAATCTAACAGGCGGCCGTAGTTGTGCATGTGTCTCACAAAATCACAAAATATGTCAGAGAAAATTGGAGAGCTCGGCCTTCTCCAGTAGAACAGCAAATAGTGGAACATTAGTTAGTATGTTAATACTAATAACGTCACTTTGTTGTAGATATATGTTATTTTATATAGCATATTTACTTGGTTTTATGCCAAGTTCCAATAACTCTCACTTGTCAAGCGGCAACAGTGACTTCTGGTCAGGGTGTCCGTTCAAACATTTATCGCAAGATTTGTCGGATCCACTTAAAGCCGACTTTTGGAATTTAACTTTTACCTTCAGTACGCAAAGTCCACACAATGAGCTTTTGCTGTGAAACATGGTTCACAAGAACCTTCAGAGTTAGAAAAACGTTTGCCATTGAGCCTTAAAGCCAAACACTTGATTGAACTAATTTACTTTTAGTCTCCTGGTTCCACTCGGGCCATTAGGTTTCAATTCAGACCCTAATTATAGGGTTTGCAGAATTCCTGCAGATGCTCCATGTGTCGTAACTGTTGCCTTTAATTTCCGTTATGTCCGTGGGCAGGTGAGAACGCCATCGTTATTGTGGCTGGTGCCAACATGCTGCTGGGCAGCGCCGATCTGCAGGACGCTCTTCCAGCCGTCCGCCATGCGAAGGTGCTGGTCTGCCAGTTGGAGATCAGCCCGGAGGCTTCCCTGCAGGCGCTACGCATGGCGCGGCAGAACAACGGTGAGTGCGTGCACGCATATAGTCATTATGTAGACACACAGTGGCCACTTTATTAGGTGTACCTGTACACTTGCTCATTAATGCAAAGATGTAATCGGCTAATCGTGTGGCATCAACTCAATGCATACAGACATGGTGAAGAGGTTCATCTGTTGTTCAGACCAAACATCAGAATGGGCAAGAAATGTAAGTAAGTGTTGGACAGGATGGTTTGAGCATCTGGATTAGGGATGCAAATTTAAAGGAATTTCCTCAATGGATAGTTGTCAACATCAACAAACAACCGTCAATTAATTGACAACATAAAAGCTAATGACGTCATCAGGGGGTGGCGCAATGGTGCTTTGGGACCTACGCGGCGTCCCATACCTCCGAGATTGTGTGACAGGGTGCGAGGAGGGCGAGGAGCATTTCTCCTCATTTAATTTAATTTAATTTCAAAATGGAGAAGTTGGAGGCAAGACTCGCAAAGCTGGTTCGCACATACAGGAATATTTACGACCCGGCTTTGTGCAAGTTAAATATTTAATGTTTTTGCCATCCTTTGTGACAGAATGAGCCAGATGCTACCTACCAGATCAAGTCTGGTGCAGATATGGACATCGAGATGTTAATTAATGTATTAACATTACTAAAATTGTGAAATATAACAGACTCAAATAATTGAGTTTAATATATTTTATTGGAGTCATCACTATAGCAACATATCACTTGTTTCATTTTGCCGTCATACCTCTCCCTGATGCAAGGTTTTCTTCCTCCCCCTGTGCTGTTCAGAAAGTGCCGTATCCCATTCCCGTCTACCGTGTTCCATCTGAACCCAGCATTAGTTGTTGAGCAACAATAAACATATAGTTTTCTATGCGCAGCCATGTTTGTTGTTTGTCGTTCTTCTTCTTCTTCAAGCCTCTATCTATTCTACTACTTACTCCACAGGGCATTTTTTTCTCGACTACCCCCTTTCATTCCTGTGAGTACTACTACTACCTGGCTGGGCGCCCTACGCCTTGAAGACTCCCATTGATGCAATAACAACAAGACCGCCGATTGTTCAGTTCTTATCAATAAAACAAAATCTTAATCGATAAAATTCTTATTAGCAATTTATCGATAGTTGATTAATTGTTAAGATCCATAATCTGGATTTTCACACACAACAAAATCCAACAAAGTCTCTAGAGTTTATCGAGAATGGTGAAAAACAAAAACACCCAGTCACCTGTGGGTCTGTGGGCAAAAGCTCCTTCTTAATTACAGAGGTCAGAAGAGAAATGCCAGACTGGTTAAAGCTGACAGGAAGGTGACAAACATTTACATTTAGTCATTTAGCAGACGCTTTTATCCAAAGCGACTTACAAGGGAGAATAACATTCAAGCTACATTGCGACAGAGATTAGTGTAACAACAACATTAGTGTAACAATAAATACTGCTAGGTAGTGCTAAGTAATTGTAGGTTAGGACAGGAGGTACTCACTGAAGAGCTGGGTCTTCAAGTGCTTCTTAAAGACAGAGAGGGAGGTCCCTGCTCTGGTCATTTTTGGCAGCTCGTTCCACCAACGTGGAACTACAAATGAGAATAGCCTGGATTGCCGTGGCTGTATGGCCGGCAGAGCCAGGCGATGCTCATTTGACGAGCGCAGCATCCGGGGGGCAACATGTGCTCTTTACAAGAGCATTTAAGTAGGCGGGAGCATTCCCAACAATCACTCTGTAGGCCAGCATCAGAGACTTGAACTTGATGCGAGCGGCTACAGGTAGCCAGTGGAGCTCGATAAGCAGCGGAGTGACATGTGCCCTCTTTGGCTGGTTGAACACCAGTCGCGCCGCCGCATTCTGTATCAACAAACAACTAGGCGTTACAATAGCAGTGAAGAGCAGAAGAACATCCATGAACGCATGTGGAACACATGGAACCTTGTGAAGTGGATGAAGAGGGACCACTCCTACAAGCTAAGAACAGGAAAGTGAGGCAACAGTGGGCACAGGCTCACCAAAACCGGACAGTGGAAGATTGGAGAAACATCGCCTGGTCAGACCACTCTCGCTCTCTGCTTTGACATGCAGAAAGTTTGGATGGAAAGGTCAGAATTTGGCGTAAACCACATGAATCCATGGATTACTGCTGATTTGTATCAACAGTTCAGGCGGTGGTGGTGGTGGTGTCATAATGTGGGGAATATTTTATTGGCACACGTTAGGCTCCTTAATACCAACTGACCAGCCTACCGAGTATTGTTGCTGACCATGTGCATCACTTTATGACCACAGTCAACATCATCAGATGTCACAAAGCAACGCAACATGACATTGAGTTAATTGTACGCCAATGGATTCCAGGGTCTCCGGATCTCAATCCAATACAACCACCTGCGGGATGTGGTGGAACGCAGAGAATGTGCAGCCAAAAGCCATGTGACTAAAAAGGCGAGTAAAAGGCGAGTCCTACCCAGTACCTGACCAGGTGGATAAAGTGGAGAGTGTTGGCATTTGAATTAGCTTCATTTCTCCTTTCCCCTCACCCTTCTGTGTGTCCTCTCCCTATGAAACAAACACCTCTTTCCACATGCTGCCGGTAGCCCCGGCCTTGCCAGGGACATGCAGTCTTTGGTAAATAGTCTTATTCTACCCTCCCCCCACTGTTTCACCTGTTGTGATTAACCACGGCTACCGAGCAAAAGCTTCCCTAATGACATCCTATTAATAGAAAGCGTCCGCGTCACAGGCGACATCTCGGGAGCCTCTCTCTCTCTCGCCCCTATCGTCAGCTCCACCCCCCCCCCCCCCCCCCCCCCCAGCCTGTAATCATGCTCGCCAGGACGAAAAGAGTCGTCGCCCTGGCCACGGCGCAGATGGGTGGCGCAGATGGCAGCGGCGCGAGCCAAAAGATCCCCACTACCGACGGGCTCCGGGCGTTCGGCGGGATTTCGTGGCACGCTCGCTGCATGCGGCTCGGCTGAGGAGCGTGAGTGGAGACATGAATGAGGGCCCCGCCGAACATGTCACCCTAGATCCCAGTGGCCCGAGAGTTGCGTAAATGCCGCTCCCGGAGCAAATAGAGAGAACGAGTGTTCACACACACTTTGCTCAGTGGCGACGTCTGGAGGTTTTTTTCTTTCTCATTTTTGATGGGGTGAGATATCACAGAGCAAGGGTCGGCTTAAATGACGCAAATATCACCCGTCCCAGTCACACATACCATACCTGCATAACCGGTTAAGAAGAATTTGTTCTATTTCTCTATTATAAGTCCTTTATTATAAGCTGTCCTTTCATCCCCGTCTGCAATGCGAGAATCTGTTTTAATGTTTCTCACTAGATGCAATTAGATCCTCTTAAAGCCATTTTCAGTTACTCATCAGTGACTCATCTGTTGTGTGGTGAGTGATCTTTCTTCCCATCTACTTTCTACTGCCCTGGTTGTACCGGGGAAAGATCAATCAAACTAGGGGGGTGGGGGGTAAAACCATCAATAACAGTCAGTATTTCTCACTGTTGATTGCTATGATCCGAGTGTATCTTGGCAGATGTTTCGATATATGCAAGATCAAATAAATACAGAGCCTTGAACTGAACACCCAGAGTCATGACACCCAGACACCCGTGCCAGACGTGACTCAGTGTGTGAAAATCAGCCTATTGCACATGTGCTCCAGCAGCTGGCTATGTTCATTGCGTGTGTGTGTGTGTGTGTGTGTGTGAGAGAGAGAGAGAGAGAGAGAGAGAGAGAGAGAGAGAGAGAGAGAGAGAGAGAGAGAGAGAGAGAGAGAGAGAGAGAGAGAGAGAGAGAGAGAGAGAGAGAGAGAGAGAGAGAGAGAGAGAGAGAGAGAGAGAGAGAGAGAGAGAGAGAGAGAGAGAGAGAGAGAGAGAGAGACTAGACAGCTGTATGTATGTGTGTCTGTGTACAGCTGGTCTCTCCCTTTCCCACCTGGAAATCAAAGCATTTCGCCTGTAGTCATGCTCGTCTGTTTGTTTGACAGTAGCGGTTTTATTACATCAGCGAGGCCGGATTGTGCGTGAGTGTTTTTGTAGGGCTGAGGGGGGGTTCACACCAAGCCTCCCTTCCTCTACGACGCGTTTTTGGGTCGAGGTCTGTGCGCGGAGTCCGTGTTTTTATATCGGCGCTAAGGCGACAGGATCGCCGCACGCACTTGTTCTGCCAACAGATGGGCTGGAGGTCAAGGGTTCTCCTTTTGAATCCTCTGGCGCGAGTAGGAAGAGAGGTAAAGAGCAAGCAAGGCCCAGGCGCAGAAACTACAGGAAAAGATTTTTGGACGTTTTTTCCTGTTTTGGGCTCACCCCTCATGTAGTGCGTAGGTAGGTTTCGTTCCCGCAGCAGTCGTGCCTTTTTGCCAGTCCTAACATGTGGATCCCTCTTCCATGCCATCAGGAGTTCAGTGCAAGTAATAGGGGACAAATCTCCAATCTGTGTTCAGTGCATCTCACTCCACATTTCAAGCCAAGCTAACATGACTTCACAGCAGTCTGATGTTGCAGGAGTGATTCAAGGAAGAGTGATTAAAAAAACAATAATTTGGTTTTATTGCTAAATTCATTGTTTGCTGGTGTTATTTTAATTGCTGTGCCACAGTGTTGTTCCCAGTGTTACACCAAAATGGGGTGACGTGGAATTGTTTGACAATGACTCCTTTTTCCGTTTCGAGAAAGAAAGTCGCTGCATCAACCAAGGGAAAAAAATACTCTTTTAGAGATTACCTACATTTCTCTCATATTTGTATAAATATGAGAGATAACTTAGCACTGTGTTAAGATACAAGTGAGGTTGTTTTAACTTAGATACCCATTTTAGACAAGCACTGCCAAAATATTTGTAGCCTTGTGTGGCATTGATAGGTCCGACTCGAGGCAGGGATATTTCTTAATGTTTGTCTGTCTTGTAGAGGGGATCGGCGCACGGGCTCGTCAGCCTACCAGGAGACAGAGTGGAACGGCATTCCTCCTGCGTCCGATACCGATACCACCACGATAATCATTATTATTATTAAGAGTATTATTATTTATCTTTCTGGCCTGCAAGCTTTTTGTTCCACTCCATAATAAAACTATTGCCATGTTGGCGCACCAAGGCAAGAAAGACTCCATCGCCTTCCCAAAACCCCTACATGCGCCTTACAGGGACTCCCACAAATGGCATCTGAACAGGGACCCGGGAGGGGCAGGGCGCTGAGTGAAAGGCGCCCCGGAGCCGATCTGCTGGCTGTGGAAACGCCTCGTGGACCTGAAGGAGGAGCGGGACTTCCTCCGCTGCCAATTGGAGTGCGTCCTCACCTACGTGAGCGCCCGGCAGCACAACACGACCAGCCACTGGCCCGCCGCGGCCAACTGGGAGCCAGCCAGAGGACCAGACCCACATCTGACCCCAGGTCCCATGCAGGATTTGCAGGTCCACAGCCCATTGTGATGCCCCAGAGGAGGATGTCCAGGGGCTCGCTGCGTCCGACCCCAGGACTCACGCAGGATTTGCCGGGTCTGCAGCACGCCGCGATACCCCAGAGGAGAATGTCCGGGGGCCTGCTGTGTCCGACCCCAGGACCCACGCAACATTCGTCAGGTCCCCAGCCTGTCCCGGCGCCATGGAGTGGAATGGCCAGGACTCCGCCACACCCACAGGTGTCATGAGATGCCCCCTTCCTTCCTTTCCTGTGGTGCCGCTGGACACTCTCTCCCCTTCCCGTGCTGTCCCTTCTCTGTCCTCTGTCAGTTCCCATGGCGGTGTTTCCACGGGAAATCAGGGAACTGCACAGACGTCTGGGCAGGGGTGCGGGCACTTCAGACGGCGCGGCCACGACCACCGGAACTGAGAGAGACTAGACAGCTGTATATGTGTGTCTGTGTACAGCTGGTCTCTCCCTTTCCCACCTGGAAATCAAAGCATTTCGCCTGTAGTCATGCTCGTCTGTTTGTTTGACAGTAGCGGTTGGTTGCTTCGTGGGTAAGCCTGATGGGTCGGTCCAGTTCTGCGTGGACTACGGAAGGGTGAACGTGGTGTCAAAGTTCGACGCCTAGCCAATACCCGAGCTCGATGAACTTCTCGACTGGTTAGGTATGGCTCGTTTTTTCACGACACTGGATTTAACCAAGGTCTACAGGCAGATTGCCTTGTCTCAGGAGTCCAAGGAAAAATCAATGTTCTCCACTCCGTTTGGCTTGTACCACTTTCGCACACTTCCGTTTGGGTTGTTCGGTGCCCCAGCTAGAGACTCATGGACCACGTCCTGTGTCCGCATGTAGCATATGCTGCGGCCTACCTCGATGACGTAATCATTCACATTGACACCTGGGAGCGTCATATGCAGCATATGCAGCATTACCAATCAGAGGCCGCGCTTCAGGACACTCTTACTGACATAGACTGGGACACGTTCCAATCAAGTTCCAATGACGTCAGCGAGTTTACGGAGGTAGCTGTGAGCTTCATAGCTACGCTAGCGTACAGCATCTTTCCCATAGCGAAATTTCAGATAATTCCTTACCACCGCTTACAACAAAGGTCTTGTATCCGGAAACATGGACAATTACAAAGCGGCATCGTACAATATGCGGAGGGCGGTGAAGGACGCTTAACGGACATACAGAGACACAGTGGAGCTACAGATGGAGCAACAGGACACCAGATGGACTACGGACTACGGCTACGGACTATAACTAACTACAAGAGCAGCCTCTCCCCAGACACAAGTGTGGACGTCTCCCTAGCCAACGAATTGAACTCCTATTATGTGTGGTTTGAGGCTGGAAACAACACTGCTGGTTCACCGGCTAATTGAAGTTACACCGCTGGGGATGAGGGCGCACTCTCAGTGTCTGAGAATGTCAGGAGGGCTCTGATGCGTGTGAACACCAGGATAGCTGCGGGCCCAGATGGCATATCTAGACGAGTACTGGAGACCTGGGCTATCCAGCTAGCCCCGGTGCTCACTACGATATTCAACATCTTCCTTGCTGAATCAGTGGTCCCGTCCTGCCTCAAGAGGTCCACCGTCGTTCCTGTCCCGAAGATCGCTTCTCCTGCCTGCTTGAATGACTCCTGTCTGGTGGCCCTCACCTCGGTGGTCATGAAGTGTTTTGAGAGGCTGATTAAGGATTACATCTGCGCCTCCCTCCCCCCCACCTTGGACCCGCTGCAGTTGGTGTACCAGCTGAATAGATCCACGGATGATGTGGTCTCCCAGGTACTGCACACCACGCTCACGCACCTGGATGGCCGGAAGAGGGCCTATGTGAGATTGCTGTTCATCGATTATAGTTCAGCTTTCAATACCGTCCCCACCAGACTGGCTGTCAAGCTACAGGAGCTAGGACTGAACACTCCGCTGTGTGCCTAGATCCTGGACTCACAGCCTGGCCCCAGGTGGTTAGGGTGCGGAGGCACATGTCCAGCTCCCTCACTCTGAACACAGGACCCCCCCAGGGTTTGGTGAGGATCCTCAAGTCCTTCTACTCTGGAGCAGTGGAGAGCATCCTGACAGGCAACATCACTTTCTGGTTTGTACTGTTCAGGACAGGCGGGCCCTGCAGAGGGTGGTGCGTTCAGCTGAACGTACCACTGGAACTACCCTCCCCTCCCCGCAGGACTTATACACCAGGAGGTGGAGTAGCAGAGCCCGTAGGATCATGAAGGATCCTCACCACCCCAACAACAAATTGTTCCATTTGCTGCGGTCAGGCAAGCACCTCCGCAGTCACACAGCAAGAACAGAGAGACTGAGACGGAGTTTCTTCCCCCAAGCCATAAGGACTGTCAATGGCGACCTCACTCGGGGTCCTCACTGAGACACACACATAGGCTCCACTACCTTACTGTACTGTATGTAGCATACTGTACTGCATACTGTATCACTATTCTGGGTTACTGCATAATGTGTTACTGCATACTGTGCTGTATTGCTGTTCTGTTCGGTGTTACTGTATTGTTGTGCCGTACTGTTGTATACTGTACTGTATATCTCCACACACACTACCTCACTTTATTCACATGCCACTTTAATGCACATCCGTATATACGGTACATAATAGCCTATCCCATCTTGGGGCTGGCCGGCTAGGAGGTTTGTTCCCGTCTTTTTTGAGCTAACCAGCCCCTTGTCCAACTTAACTTGAAAATGTGCTCCAGATCCAGTCCAGTGGTCAGCTCTCTGTGGGGGCGGCGGCTGTTGGGTGGATGTCTCCCCGGCCTAAGACGGGCGGTGGGGGTATGTGGCGGGCAAAGGGGCGTGGCCAAGCACCGGTTGCAGGCGACAGCGCGGCTCCCTTTCCCGCGGCTAGCAAGTTGCCTCGAATCGGCCTAATCATCCATGCGGCAAGATTTCTTAATGTTTGACTGTCTTGTAGAGGGGATTGGCACATGGGCTTGTGAGCTGACCAGGAGACAGAGCAGAATGCCATTCCCTCTGCGCCCGATACCACCACCACCACCATCATCATCATCATTATAATTAAGAATATTATTATTTATATTTCTGGCCTGCAAGCTTCTTGTTTCTCTGCATAATAACACCCTCGCCATGTTGGCCCACCAAGGCAAGAAAGACATCTCCCTCCCTAAACCCCTACCTGTGGGCAGAGACACCCACACCTTGTAAATACAGTAAAATGTGTCAATTATCCATTATTTTGTTGCGAGCTACCGACCTTTCTTTGTGTACACTGATCATTGAAATTCTTTGAAATACACAGGAAAAATAGCCTCACACAACACCGGTAACAGCACTGCAACACAGAAATTAAAATAGCGTCAGCAAACAGGGAATTAAGCAATTATGCTTTGCCTGAAATATGGAGTGAGTTCTTGCACTGAAGACAGATTGTGGATTTGTGGAGCCAGTTTGGAGAAAAGGCTGGATAACGAAACCTACCTACCGGAGTATTACGGAGAGAAACTTTTAAAAATATGTACTATTCCTTTTAGGTCTAGGTAATTGGGGACCCAGGATCAGTGTGGCGGCATACCTGTTGCTTGTTGGTTGGTCTAACGAGCAAAAGGTAAAACCCCCATCCCCACACACTCAGGAGAGGAGCCCTTGTTATGACAGAGGTCCATTTGCTCCTGGGCTAATTCCACCTGGCTCACTCTCTACAATAAACTGGTGTGTCTACAACCCCGTCGTCTGTGTCTCTGTGCTGGAGGACCCTGACAAGACCACTTGGGTGGTGTGTAGTAGGCGAAACTGCCACACTTATATATGCTTCCCAAAATGTTTTTTAACCTTGGTGAGTTAAACTCTTTGTTTCCCCATTGCACCAAACTCACGCAATACTTCCTCGCTGTCTATTTCGAGGTCATGGCGGATGTACAGAAATATAAGTGGAATCATTTCTCAGCCGTTGTACTCCGTAAATACGTCCCAAAATGACTAACAAATAAATGGCAGAGGGGAGCAAAACTCAGCCAACATGGTTCTGCAGTTTTATTGATGGGACAGGAACATGTTTCAATGCTTAATATTCTCAAATAAATGTAGGTGTGCTCGCTATAGTGCTTTGACTAAGGGCTGCAGGCACCACTGCCTTGGCTTACCTCTCCATGCTCCCTCAATTGCCAGCACGCACATTCCGAAGATTCTGAAACGTTTGCTGTATTTCCATCCGGTAAATGCATTTCTATGAGTTAGCTTGTCAACCCAAACTCTCGCCCTTTCGTTTTACGATCTGGAGGTGGTCAATTTAAAATGTGGTGGAAGTAAAAAAAAAAAAATGTTTTAATTGAATTGTCATAGTTTTCTGTGTAACTCTTATGCATTACAGTTATCTTTATTGGGGGGGGGGGTGTATACTCCCTCAATTTGGTTCGCATTAATTTTTAATATTTAATATTATTTAGTCTCTGGGACACCAATCTGAGAAGATTTTTATTGTTAGATATGATTAAGAACAAACTTCTATACTGTACCTGTCTATACTAAAGTTATGGTAAGATAAGATAAACCTTTATTAGTCCCACAACGGGGAAATTTACATCGTTCCAGCAGCAAAAAGGGGACAGCAGAAAATAAAGAGCATATCAAGTACACACTATAAACAGTATAAAATATATAGAAACATACAAATAAAAAAAATCACCATACAGTAAATAGGAACCAGATAGTACTAAGTGTATTGCACATATCTTGACACGTTGCACATCAGGGCTTGCACTTTCTTTTTTTTTTTTTTTATATAAAAAAATTGCACTTGGGATTCTTTCACAGTCACGTGTGTGTGTGTGTGTGTGTGTGTGTGTGTGTGTGTGTGTGTGTGTGTGTGTGTGTGTGTGTGTGTGTGTGTGTGTGTGTGCATGCCTGCGTGTGTGGTTGGTCTACTGGCTGCACTGTTGGTTATACAGTCTGACAGCCGCAGGAAGGAAGGACCTGTGATAGCGCTCCTTCCCACACTTTGGGTGAAGCAGCCTATCGCTGAAGGAGCTCTCCAGTGCCATCGGAGTGTTATGCATGGGGTAAGATTGGTTCTCCATCATGGATGACAGCTTAGCCATCATCCTCCTTTCTCCCACCACCTGCACTGGGTCCAGGGCCCCCCCCCCCCCCGGACAGAGCTGGCCTTCTTGATCAGTTTGTCAAGTCTCTTCCTGTCAGCTGTGGTGAGGCTGTTGCCCCAGCAGACCACTCCATAAAAGATGGCTGATGCCACCACGGTGTTGAAGAAGGTCCTCAGGAGAGCCCCCTGCACTCCAAAGGACCTAAGTCTTCTAAAGTTATGGAGATAACAGTGAAACTGATCGAAACAGTCATTTTTCTACATTCCCTAATGGCACTTACGTCTTGCAAATGAAATAACAGTGAAGTTTAACTATTAATCACTTTTCTGGAGACCCCTCAGAACCTCTTGAAGGACCCATTGGTGCCCTGCAGTCGCCAGGTTGAGAACCAGTGGTTTTCACTAAAAGGACGATGGTGCATTGAAATCTCCACATTCTTCAAGGACATCCATCCGTATGAATGTAAACTGGAGACAAACCATGTCTGAAGGTTTGTCTCGCAGCCAGGAAGTTTGTCTCTAGAGCTGCTTTCACACATGTTCCACAACCCTGAAATCATCCGCATGAAATTACATTACATTTACATTTAGTCATTTAGCAGACGCTTTTATCCAAAGCGACTTACAATTATTCAAACACCGACGGACGCAGCCATCAGGAGCAATTAGGGGTTAAGTGTCTTGCTCAAGGACACTACAGCATGCTAGCAGGAGGAGCCTGGGATCGAACCAGCAACCTTTTTGATCACTACACCACCAGCTCTACCTCCTGAGCTACCATCCCCGAAATTATGTGTGAACGCAAATGTCCAAATCATTTGGACTGGACATTACCCAGACTTTACCCAGCCAGCACCCTAGTCTGCGTAATGTCCAATTATGTGTGAATGGAGCCGGTGATTGTCCGGAGCGTTTACTGCGAGCAAGTGGGCGTTTCCCGTGTTGACGACGTCTCTATCATGCACCAGTCATTTACGTTTGTGCAGATCCTCGTGCACAGAGCGTAGCTGCTACATACTCCTTTCTGCTTTCCTTTATATTCCTTTCCACTCTTTCATTGATATAATGTCCAAATACATGGAGTATCAACGGCTCTCTCAAAAACTCTGCAGCGTCATTGTGTCACATCCTGCCTCCTGGACATTCTACACAGGCTCTGCCCCTCATCTAAACCAAGCGGAGTATTTCCAGTAGGTGTGAACGCATCTGACATGGACAATCTCCGGTTTTGTGCTGCATGTGTGAAAGGGCAACTCTGGACAAGATCTGGCCCTGATTATCCGGACATTGTCCAGAGTGCATGTGTGAAAGCAGCTCACACCTTGTTAACTCAAGGTCTGAATGTTTCTCTCCAGGTTACTTGAGGAAAATTATCAGTGAGTGGGATCAGTCAGACTGATAACGCACGATTATATAGACAGTGAAGACCAGGAGTAATCCATTTACGATATCGGCAGGTCAACGTATGAAACTACAATTTTCTCATGAACGATAAGCGACGGATCAAGAGAGGTCTCAGGAGGAGAATTTTTATTTTTATTTTTTTCCCCTCGCGATGATCTCCTTACAGCTCGCGCTCATCTCGGAAAAGCAGAGCCACCAGCGCCAAGGGAGGTGTGAGCCAACGCCAAGTCACAGATGCCCCGGCCCAGTTTTAACGCCGGCAATACTGTACGTGTGACGTGGGCTCGTCTCATCTAGGTCTGTGGAGAGAGAGAGAGAGAGAGAGAGAGAGATTTCCTTTCCACTTTTACTTGCAAGCTGACCGGCAACCACCTCAAAGCGCCAGGTGGCCAGAACCCTGTGCAAACCCCCGCATCTGCTCTCTTAGACACCCACACATACATGCACACACACACGCACATGGACACACACGGACACACATGCGCACATACAAAAAGCGATCAAGGCATGTGTATTTGTGCAGCAGGTGTTTATGTCCCCAACACTTAGACATATAATTGAGCAACATGCCAACACAGGAACACAAGCACACACGTATACGTACACAAGTGCGCACACCTAACGTGAGGCTTTATTTTGTATACACAGATATCAGAATTAATCGCGTAGTCAACTTTAGACTCGCACGTACACAGAAAGCTCGCTATTAGATGCCTACACCTCATGAATATGCATTGGACAGTGATGGAGGATTACTTCTGACACTCTCCTTCTCCCTCTCTCGCCCTCTCGCTCTCACACACACACGTCCACAGTGGGTCACAGTTGCTCACCCACACACCGATGCACTTGAAACACACAGGGTTATACCTCAAGTAGAACACAACATACCTCACTAAGCGTGTGAGGCCATCACCTCGGGGGCCTTTCTTTCAGATGTTATATACCCCATATGATGTGCATATATATTTTTATTTTCTTGTCCCGGGAAATGCGAAAGTTGTTTTTTAAAAAACAACTTATTTTTATCGTGATAGACGCTTCCCCACTCGGGCTCCATCTTGAAAAACAACCACTGTTCTACCCTTTGTCCACCCCCCCGCGAAGGTGTAATGGCCAAAGCCGGGCCAACGCTGAAAATATTTTTCAATGAAGGTACGTAATTGCGGCTCTGGCGGAATTATTTCTAAAAGGAAACTCGATAAGTGGTCGCCCGGGCATGTGATGCAGAGCCAGAGCGCTTGCTTTAGCCAATTATTGCTTAAAAGGAATGAAGGATTTTCAGACGGATCTCATAACTTTAATCTTCCAACAGAGTTCCTTGAGTTCTTAGCCGACTACTGATGGGTTTTTTACCTTAATTTCCTCATTCATGTTATAGTTTTGTATTCTGTTATTATAATATTTTCTTATCTTAAAGTTTATCTTTCTGGTTGATCTATCTATCTATGTCTGCCTGTCTGTCTGTCTACTCTTACCATCATTCTCTTTTTCTTACTACAGTGAGGACAGTGTTCAACCCTGCGCCGGCTCTTCCAGACTTGGATCAAGGTTTCTATGCTGTCTCAGATGTCTTTTGCTGCAATGAGTCTGAGGTGATGAATGACACATACACACAATATATACACACACACACACACACAGACACACACACACACACACACACACACACACACACAACCTCTTTCACCACTGTTGACACGTAAGCAAGGACTACTAATAACTACTTTGTATATAACTAAGTGAAAATACTTAAGTGTGATTCACGATTCAAGAGGTTTATTTGTGCAACATACATATACATACGTTCATACCTATATGCAGTGAAATGTCTTTGCAACGCACCCGGAGATTATGCACAATAGTTACTAAACCAAACATAATAGCTAACCTAATTCCTACCTAGCAACTAACTGAAACAAACTGATTCCTAAAATGTAATGCAGTTAGTGAATAGAATAATGTAAATAAAATAAATTACAATTCAATAAGACTAAAAAACATAATACGGAGTGGGGGTACAAAATTGAAGTGAAGGGAATAGAGTTATATGTTATATGTATATGGGATAGGCTATTTGCATATACAGATATGTGCATTAAAGTGGCATGTGAATAAAGTGAGGTAGTGTGTGTGGAGATATACAATACAGTACAGTATACTGCACCGTATTACCTTAATAACATACCTTATTTGACTTCTTGAGTATATTAAGACTATCCATAGTCTTGTTGTGTTGTATCTATTGTTGTTGTCTTTTTGCACTTTCATGCCATAAGTTGTGTGTTACAAATATTACTGCACATTTGGAGTATGGGGAAACGCAATTTTGATCCTCTGTGTAATTACGTGTTGCATGGTACGATTGACAATAAAAGTACACTTTGAACTTTGAACTACAGTATACAACAGTACGACACAGAAAAACAGTGACACCGAGCAGAACAACAATACAGCGCAGTATGCAGTAACCCAGAACAGTATGCAGTACAGTATGCTAGACAGTACAATAAGGCAGTGGGGCCTGTGTGCGTGACTCAATGCTTTTTGTAAGGACCCCTGGTGAGTTCAGCATTGTTATCTCAAAGTATACTTTTGTATACTTTGTATACTTGTCCAACTTTACATAAGTACGTATACTTGTGTATAAGGTATACAAATGTATACACTAAAGTTGTGTTAAATTGAAATCCACTTAAGTTGTCCTTGGTAAGTTAGAAGTTGTACTTAAGTTCTGCTTGGATATATGAAATGCACTATATTTTTAGGTACTTTTGATGACCAAAATAACACTTTTAACAAGTATACTAAAGTATAGCTTAAGTGAGGTTAATGTTTTAATATACTTTTATAAATGTATAAGTATAATTGTAAGTAAGTATAAGTGTACTTCACTACACTTACAACATATACTTTAAATTAATACATATATTCAATCATAATTAACAAAAAATACACTCCAAGTATACTCCCAAAAAAGTACAAATCAGCAGAAAAACATACCTAACACACTTTATGGACATAAAATATACTTTCAGTCTGGAGAAATACACTTTTCTTCACTTGGGTACTCTCATATTAACCCCTCATCTCATATTTTGCCAGGCACGTGTGAGAGAAACAAAACTACTTAAAACAAAAAATCTGAGTTTGATGCTATATGGGTCATTCTGTTGCTTTCTCTACTTTTTTGGAATAGGGTTAGAAATAGGGTTAGGGTTTTTTTGAGAAAATAAGTGAAAGTGCATTGCAAAGCATAGAAATGGCAAACAATGTACCAATATACCTGTATATTATATTATATGTTTTATATTACATGTAACATATTTTTTAAGTTTTTATTATTTATAAAAAAAAAAAAATTTATTCAGTTAAACTGCGATGAAGATAAAATAAGTTCTTATGAACGCACACACCCACATACACACACAGATGGTTTCACTGTAAGTCAGCTCTGTCTCGCAGGTCACAACCCCGTGGCACATCAATGGGCTCGCCGATGCATTAACTCGTCCAGGTGAAGCGTCGGGTATGGGGACGGGCCTTTTACGGTAAAAACCCAGCGTCGTGGAACCTCACGCCTTCACTGTCAGGTGAAGATAGATGACGGAGGGAGCGATGGGGGAGGGATGGGCGGGAAGCGAAGTGAGAGCCGAGCGACTGAGTCACCCTGTCCCTCCAGGAGTAACGTGGACTAAAGTGAGTTTGCCCGGGAGTCTCTGTTTGATGTGGGAGCACGGGGTGGCGAGGCGGGGTTGGCCAGGTGTGTGTGTGTGTGTGTGTGTGTGTGTGTGTGTGTGTGTGTGTGTGTGTGTGTGTGTGTGTGTGTGTGTGTGTGTGTGTGTGTGTGTGTGTGTGTGTGTGTGTGTGTGTGCGTGCGCGTGTTGCAGGTGTGGCAGGGGTCATGAAAGGGAGAGTTAACAAAAGAATAATATGTCCCATTTTTTCTCTGTTTGGATTTTCTTTCTTTGGGTTTGAGTGCCAAGAGCCTCATTTTTAAACAAGTACAGAAGTTGCCTTACTTGTCACTTCTTATTTATTACTTCTTACTTATCACTTATCACTTATTATTTATTCTAGGCAAATGTTAAGGTTCATCAAAAGCAAACTTGACAGGAAGCTATGTTAAATGCCAAGAAACTGTCAACAAACATGGCTACAGAATTGCAATATGTGATGCTGGCGGTCTTGTTTTCTGAAAATGACAATGACAAGACCGTTTCCTGTTTTCCACCATAACTGGCTCAGGGACAGTAGAACAATAAGTTATTACATTACATTAGGTCAAATTGACAGACTGTTGTAAATCAACTGTTTATCACAGTCACGGCTAAAACTTTTTCTCTGAATAGATAATCTCGAGTTAATGAGTTAACGTTATTATAGTCTTGTTTTTTTTTTTTTTACATGTTAACAAAACGTTAAAAAAGTACAACCTCATCATCCTCCATTTATCTTATTGAGACAATTGCTCTTTCAGTGCAATTTGACACAAATTCAAGGTGTCAGGCTAATGGGCTAATTGAAGCCTCGAGAAGAGAAGGGGTTTGATTTAGGCTCTCACGATTTCACCATTATCCATCCAAAGGCGTCGGATGATTTCTGAGTGTTATTTGATTTCTAAGGGTGGGGTTCGAGGCTCGGAAAACGCGACAAAACCTCCCGAACCGCATGTTAAGCCGCATCCGTGCATCTATGAATGGATGCATGGATATGAATGAATGCACACGGTATGGATTGATATGGCATGCGATAATGGAATGCACTATGTGTACACTGTACGATACTATCAGTCATAACACAAACACAGTCAGTCAGACAGGTGACTCAACTCGCTGGTGTACTGCGTGTGTGCTGTGGGGGTGGGGGTGGGGGTGGGGGGCACTCGATGGTGGTGACTCAGAACGCGGCTCGTATTTTTTTCCTCATTCGGGCATCAGATCGCAACGGGGAGGCAGCGGGTTCTATAAAATTCCCACGAAGCACCCCGCCGTATATTCTTTTAACTGTCCGAGGCCATTATTCACTTTGCAAACTGAAGCACGCACACGTCTTGAGGGGTGAGGGCTTGAGAGGGGTTGAGAGGGGTGGAGGTCCCAGATCCCAGAGCCCCTATCAAGTGTAGACGTCAGCCCTGTCTTGACCCTTGATGGCATGCGCACATCAATGCAGCTGTGTGTGTGTGTGTGTGTGTGTGTGTGTGTGTGTGTGGTCCTACCGTACCGTGCTCAGCCCGGGGCGTTGGGGGGGCTCTTAAGGATCATAGAGTGCCAGCGCTCTTTTGATCTGTAGCCCACATAGAATGTTAACGCGTTCCAAAAAGCGTCTGGGATTATCTTTGATGTCCACCTGACACCGCCGCACGACATAAACGCTGGTGGACCTGTATCGCGTTCGCCATAATATGTCATTGTCCCAAAGTTGCAGACAAGTCCAAATCTAATGACAAGAGCGATTCCATTGTAAACTAGCTTTAGAGATTCATCACAAAATGAATTGTTTGTGTCTGTCAAGTAACTTTAGGGCTACTCAGCTGTTAGGACAGCATACCCAGAGGTCTTTTTACAGATTGCATTGTTTCCTCTCACTACAATAGGGGCTTTTTACATTGCCTCCACTCTAACCAATTTCCGTGGGGGAGGGGGATTTTATTTTTGCTTGACATGGTGCTGTCGTGGCCGTGGTGCTGATTGGCTAATCGTTGGTCCCCCCGCGGCGCTCAATGTATGCATCTTTTTTTCAACCGAGAAACTCCTTTCTCATGTCATAATGCCAGACCATAAGAATCAGTCAACTTGGTGGAGGGGTCGGATTCAAAGCTCTGGACCCAGGCAACTTCATATAGGTTTTGGGAAAAAATGTGATCCTGAAGATATTTACAAAATGCCAATTTATTTATTAACTGACTGACTGACCAAAGAGAGAAAAAGAGCAAGAGATTTTTTTTTTTTTGGTTGAGGTTATCCAAGATTTTATATTGTAAAATGGTATTGTCAATCATATTTTTCTTTCCAAAAAGCTTTTTCTAAGCAAATACAGTTTAGCAAAACTTATCTACACGACAAAAACATAGCTCACTACTTAAGTGCGTCTTATAGTATGTATACTAGACATTATTTGGCACTGTCAATTGAATACCTTGCACCTATTCTGGAGGGCACTACATATTCACCCTTCTTTTATAGAATATAAATCAAACCATGGCTTTGATGTCTCACGTGTTACACAAATGGTACTTGGTGACAGGTTTGATCCTTAGGGAAATACCCTGCGCCCAGTGACTTATTTTGGAATTGTTTTTGTCTTGCATATGCCAAGTATTACAGTTAGCATTTGCAACAATAAACGAATGAAGAGCATTGTATAAATATTGTATAACCGCCGGGCTGTTAATGTTTCAGGCGGAACTTCTGACGGGGACCCAGGTAGGTGCCGTGGAGGACGCCTGCCGGGCAGCCAAGGAGTTCCTGAGGCGAGGCTGTGGCTCGGTCATCGTAACTCTGGGTGCCCTAGGCTGTGTGGTGCTCCAGGCCAAGGACCCGGCCTGGCATCATGTCCCCGCGCCCACGGTCAAGGCAGTGGACACCACGGTAAGGACCTTCCTGACCGATTGAACTCC
Organism: Zeus faber; assembly: GCF_960531495.2. Lineage (NCBI taxonomy): Eukaryota > Metazoa > Chordata > Actinopteri > Zeiformes > Zeidae > Zeus > Zeus faber. The sequence continues at coordinate 23,910,257 of NC_137198.1, forward strand.
AAAATGCCATTTTTCGAGATGTAATCGTAATCACAACTGTAGGCTTTTTTTGTGCCGGGAATCATTTTTACCGACAATAGTTTTTTCGGATGCATCAAACTGGGAAATGAGAGTCATTGTGGCCGCATAAGTGAATTTTGTCTTCAAAGCAATGACATCATCCATATCCGATTTCTACCACTCTAATAATTACCTTGCTGTAAATAGAATACAGGTACTCCTCACTTAACGACCTACCTGTTTAACGACCGTTCGGACTTACGACCAGCTCTCCGACCAGTCCGTATTGTACGCTGCGTACAATACCGTGGCGTCTCAGCGTCAAGCATCTCATCGCGCATCACCCTTTATATACTATATACACTGTATACATCTCATTACCGTCAGTATTTACTACACTAGCATTCACATTCACGCCCCCTTGCCGTGAAATAACACGGGCCCTCGCTTATCGACCAGTTCGCTTAACGACCTGCTCCTTTGAACGGAACTCGTCCTTAAGTGAGGAGTACCTGTTCATCAATGATGATGTCAATTATTGTTTACACAGACAAGTGTCCGAGTCCACTGATTTACCAAAAACCTTGTGTATAAAGTCAGTAGCTGTATTCTAAGCGAGAGCATTCTCGGCGGATGATGCTATTTATTTATCAAGCTCTTTAAGGCAGACCCACTGTTTCATCACCAGCGCCACGGCAACTTCTGAGTTTGCCACTTCCTGATCGCAATCTTTAAAGAGGGCAGTTGGCACTTGACTCATTCCGCACCGGGTTCACAGGAGGCCGGTCAAGCGGCCAGCCGCTTCCTGGCCGCCAGCGCTTTTACGGGCCCTGCGTCGTCCCCGACAGGAAACAACAACGAGTCATCGCGTCACCAGACATGCACTAATTACATCTTGACGCAAAATGTGTTTGATGAAAGAAAACTCGTTCTAAATGGCCTTTCTTTCCCACAATAGCTCCCATGGCACTTCTTGGAAAGCTGGTCTCTGGCATAGTACATCTGCAATAAGCAGTCTAGAACGGTCTAGCAGTCATTTTAAAGAGTCTCGGCTTTAACAATGAAGTCATTATACTACTGTTGTAAAACCTCAACCCCCGACGTCCCTGAGAAAGTGATGTAAAAGTCTTTATACACAGTGATGTAACCAGTCTGACAAGTGAGTTTTGTGCAGTTAACCTGCGGGTCACCTCAGTGTCTCTGGGAACAAAAGTGCTCCCTTTCCTGAACTGTGTGCGACCCCTGACCTCCCCTATATCCTACACAGTCACCCTTCTTCTTCTCTCTCTTTCTCTCTCTCTCTCTCTTTCCAATTCCCTTCAGCCCCCCAGGAGAAATAACTACCCACCTCCACCCCCACCCAATCCCCCACTCACTTCCATGACTCACCTCTTGGGTCTACAACAGTCAGCAGAAAGCTGCACGGCCACGCTGTGGTCGGGTCTGCTCCCCCTCTTCAAACACACACACACACACACACCCACACACACACACACATACGCACACGCACACACACGGCAACTCAAACCCTCCTCCTGTTCTTTGATGGGCCCCATAAATCCTGTACTGTTTAACTCTTTTGGACAACCTAATCCCTCTTCCAGTAAATCCCCCGCCCCCTTTTTTTTTTTTTAACTAGAGGAAGAGAAAAAATAACTCCCAACACCAGATCGTTATCACGATTGTTATTCCCTTTGGATCTGATTTGCTGTCTGTTATCTGATGAGGACACCCAAATATTATCAGTTATTTTCTTCACTTCATTTTTGTTTCTGTGGGTTGTTGTTTTTTTTTTTTTCCACTTTCGGTTTATGTTTGCACGTTTATTCGTCAGGCTTTGTTTGGTCTAAATGCGGCGTCTGTTGTCGCCACACTCAGCCACATTATTGTTACCTGAGCTGGTATTAAACTGGGGATTATAGGCAACGATCTTGCGGTATCAACACAGTCAGAGTTGTTTTGGGGAATGCGGGTTCCCAGGTGGTGCTGCTAACCCCATTATCTCGACTCCCCTTGTTTCACCATAAATTTGGATACTCTCTGGTGCTGTCGCTAGACCTGTGGGAGATGGTCTTTCCTTTTAGTTTTGGTCGATCTGGTTTGTTTACCATAGTCATGGTTGTGCCCCTGTCTAAACTTCCACTGTGCGTTGAAACAACAAAACAACACAAGGTGAAGGCCTTTCTCGTGCCCCACTTTTTCTGCTTCACGACAAAGAAACAAAACTTTTCACCTTTTGTGTGCCCCTTGTGTTGTTTTCAAACTCTACCCATGCTCTACCCACTCCCTCCCCTTCCGTATCCAAAAAAGCACATTCTTACGCGGCAGAAAAGGCAACCGGCTGAGTCAGGGTGGGCTGGATGGATGAATAACAAAGCGAGAGCGACTCATCCTGGCCTGCCACTCCGCTCGTCCACTTATTTACCCCTCATCTTTTAATTGAGTTCAGGCTTCCCTCGTTCACATTGGGGATGTGGCTGCTTACATGTGGACGATTGAAAAACGCACACACACACACACACACACAACACAACACAACACACACACACACACACACACACACACACACACACACACACACACACTCTCTAGCTCACACATAACAATGCCTTCTGCCCAGTGAGGACTTGGGTGGCCCTAGGTTTTCCACGGTGCTGGGAGGTCCACTGTGTAGGGGGAAAAGGTAGACACTGGCATTTAAACCAGACATTACAGCTCTAATCTACGGCGGTTCTGGACAGTCAAATTGCTCCCAGTCTCAGCAGTGTAAGTGGATACAGATAAGGACCTCTTGCGTGCTCCTTTCCTGGAAACCCGGGGGTTTTGGGGAAAACCCCCCGAAAGAGCTTTACCCAGCTCTCACACACCTTAGGGTCTAGAGTGCGCGCACGCAGGCACGCACGCAGGCACGCACGCAGGCACGCACGCAGGCACGCACGCACGCACACGCACACACACACACACACACTCTTCATCAACAACTAATAGTCTTTGCATGTTACTGCAACTGCTGTTTACCACCCCCCTGCTGAGCCATGTGGCGGCGCCCTGTCCACTGAACCGCTGTGCATTTGCAAAGTCATGTTAATGTGGGTCTTATGCAAGGGGTGAGCGACACAACACTCAGAGAACGACAGCCGGATCAAAGGGGTGCCTGCTCCATGACCACTAATCGGTTCAATTCGAATTGCTTGTGATCTCTGCATGGTCATCACGACACTTCAGGGGAGCAAGTCCCCCAGCTGTGTGCGAGTCTTACCGGAAGCCTCTGGATGTGGAGGCCTCTCACGGGCTGAGTAATCGTTGCCCATAAGCCGGTCTTTTTACACCCCCCCCCCCCCTTCCATTTTCAGAGGTGGACAAATCAAAGGCCTCAGTAAAGGTCCACATTCACATCTGAGTACACGTTTGCGTTCATTAAGCTTGAATTATTGTAAGCATCGGCCACGGATGTCAAAGATGCCATTCCTAATTTCCCAACTTGGTTCTGAGGCACGGCAGATAAGAGTAGAGACGGGGGGGGGTTAACGAAGCAGTGGATGGGACTGACCGGCGAGGGCATCACCGCTCACCATCGCCGAGCGCTTCTGTCGTTTGATTGACAGGCCTCCAGATCTAACCTTCACCAAACTGTGTCGAGGGCAGCGGGAGCGGGACTGAAGGGGGTAGCACTTGTCAGCTCCATTGCGCTTCATTCGCTGGATTGGATCGCGTCACATGCCAGTCCCTGGGAATGAGACATTGTTTTCAGCAGAAGAAAAAAAAGTTGGGACGCCGACTCGCGTGCCCGCGCATGGAGCTGAAGTCTTGTAAAGGACTTCTTTGGCATTCCCTGTTGACGTACTATTCCATTACACTGTTATACAGCCATCTGGTGTGAGTTGGGGAATCTTTCCATGGCTCTGCCTGTTGCTCCACCCAGGGGTGGTGTGGCTGTCTTGAAAAAAAAAAAAAAAAAACAGGAACCAGGCCAAACCGTAACCAGAATTGGACTCACTGCATCACCCAGCAGTGTTTCCAAACTGCACAGCCAAGCTAGCTACCAGACAGGAGACATAAACACGTCGCGTGCTTCAACACCGATATCCACGAAGGCCGGCGAGATGTCTGAGGTGCGATGCCGCTCTTTCCGTCCTCTGACAGGCGTGACAATTGTGACCCCCGACCTCAGCCACCCATTCCGCCTTAGCCTCGCGATCCGCTATTCGGCGTGTGCTGAGGGGTTACTTGTCTGCGGGAGGCGGTTGAGTGGGTGAGGGGAGGTGTTTCAAAGGTGCTCAGCAAACGGTGAACTCAAAAGTGGTGAGTAATGGATCAGGCTTGTGAGAACCAGCATCGGGAGCCATTTGTGGTTAAACATGAGCATGTCGTCACATTCCATTGTGCCTTTTCCCATCAGTGACCCCCCCAACCCCCACTTTTTTTTCTTTTTTTCCATCCCATCCCCTCCCAGCTACCCGCTCCGGGGAACGGACAGCACATTCCATTTCTCCTATCAATGGATTGGCGGTGGCGGCGAGGGGGGGTGATTTATCTCCCCTTGCCAGTAAGCAAAAAGCCAGTGCTGTTTGGCAGTTATGGTGGAAGCCTCTTAAGGGGTGATTAAAGAAGCTGGCACGTGCTATGCAGCTGACAGAGTATTTTTGATTAAAGAAAATGTTTACTTGTAAAGGCTGACGTTTATTTAAAAGTCATAAAAGTTCGCACTCCAGTATCATGGACAGAGCAGGGAATTTCTGAACAACCCCCCCCCCCCCCCCCTTTTCCCCAAAATCACATCAGAAAATAATTTTAGAGCCGCGGTTCAAACTGAAAATCTTCCCGTCCCTTGTCTTACGCGATGCCCTCGGCTTAGTGATGCAACCAGCCAACTATGTGAGTCTGTCTCTCTTTGGCACAGTCACTTGGGTTGCGTAAGCTCTTTTCACAATGGTGGCGTCTCATTTTTTTAACGGCGGTTAAAAAAAAAAAAAAAAAAAAAAAAAGCCATACAATGGTAGAATTCACAAGGTGATTTAAAACATAATAGCTCACGACTCGGGGCGACATACCAAGCCCTGGACTACAGCTACGCGACTGATAAATGTCATAGCACCCCCTACTGCCGGAAGTAATCCGATTGTAGGGGCTGGTAAAGTAAGTAAAGTGTCATGGGACAGTAACCCTTTGCATTACGAGTGGATTTAACTACCATAAATGAAATTAATTTGACGGTTAAATAGCATCTAGAGTTCTCCATAGTTTCTCCAATGACTCCATAAGTGTCTTTGATATTGGTTTCTTTCAAGGGTGCTGGCGACAGCTTCATCGGTGCGTTGACGTTCTACATGGCACGCTATCCCACCATGCCGCTGGAGGAGATGGCCAGGAGAGCCAATCAGGTGGCGGCGGCGAGCGTGCAAGCGGTCGGCACTCAAATGTCCTACCCCGTTCTAAAGGACCTGCCAGCAGAACTGTTCTGAAGACGGCCCCTGGAAGCCCCCTCGAAGCAAAGGTCTACCCAAATGTTCATGTGTGTAATGAACATGATGTACATATGCTTTAGAATAAAATTACCTCTAAACAACAACCATCTCCAAATTGGTTATTCAACAGTTGCATTTTTAATAAAAACAACAGATTTACACTTATCCTTTCCAAAAAACAAAACAAAAACATGCATCTTAAATAATCACCTTTGCTTACAGAACATATTCTCCAGACAAATTCTCAGGAGCAAAAATCTTGCACCCAAGGCAGGACCGTCCTAATATGGAACAACTGAATTGAGTACGTTGTTTTGACAGCATTATTTGGAGGAGGTGGTGGTGGGAGTCGCCAAACATACAACAACTTCCACACATTCAGAAGATTTAATGTTTGTAGACTGTGAACTGCGGACCAATCAGTGGACGATCCACTGAGGAAGGGCGAGGCAAAGCCAACGCCATATTGACATTCCATATTTGCGTGCCATGTTAAAGGGATCTGATCTTCTTCTTTTCAAAGAATAGGACGTGCTTGTTCACTGCAAGGACAGAAATACAATGTTTAGAGGGTAAATAATGGGATGTCTGCTGATATTAACCTATACTACTGTAATAACAATGGAAATTGGCTATTGTGTTGCACGATCACAATTGCAACGCTGTACTAATTCATCAATTCTGGACAGAAATGCAGCGCTGTGATCCTGAAAACAAGTTTCACACTGAAAGTGAGGTCATAAAAATAAGCAGTTATCAGGTCAGGTCTCATTTTACAGGACTTAGGTATTTTTTTTTTCCCCCCTTATTGTTTTCCATTCCAAGTACTTCAAGCAAACCAAATATAAAAAAAATGTTCAATGTGATCTTCATTTTAACACACACACACACACACACACACACACACACACACACACACACACACACGTAGCCAATTCACCGGTTGTCCTGCAAGCACAAAATCCTGGAATACCTATTTTCAAGGTATTCCAGGACTTCAATTTTGGAGGACGAAATTTAAGCACCTCAAGGACCTGGAAAGAACCCTGAGTTATACATGTTTACAATCGTTCAGTTAAGAGTTAAGAGGATGGCAGTGGGCCGGGGGTTTTGTCAGGATAAATAAAGTGTGCTGTGGCAGAAAAAAGGTTGTGAAACACGGACTTAATACCGGATAATACATGCTTGTGTGATAACACCGAAAATGTGCTCGTTGACGAAGCAACCGTCGGGCTTCATGTTTGGTCCAAAACTGTCCAAATGCAAGCATACTTCCCCTCTAGGACACTACTGTATGTGTGTACCAGTATGTGCTTCTATGTACTAATGGCAACTGAAGTAATTGTACTCTGCATGTATTCCATATTACCGAGTGGATCGTTTTTCCGCAGCACCAGCTTCTCTCTCAGTCGTCCCCGTTTGGTGTTGAAGCAGTAGCCCGTCCCCGCAGCGCTGACCATCTGCACCAGGACAGTCCTAGGTAAAACAAATTGAATTCGGGGTGACCTCACCTTTACCAATAATATAAACATGGTGAAGTTTAACATCTAGAGAGTCAAATTGACTTTCAGAAAGCGTTTCAAGGATTATATATCAATGGGTCACACTCATACCCTGACACAGGGACAGATAGATAGATAGATAGATAGATAGAACTGTATACTTCATATCACTTACTTGGATTTTGCCTTGGCCACTGATGAAAATAAACAGATAATAGTTAGTGTCGGACTGAAAATAGATAAAATACATATAATATAGAATAAAATACATGTAGGTTGAGTGCATCTATTGAGGCTTCACTGTGTGGCTAACTGAACCATATCATAAATTGATAACAAGAACGAATATGAACGTGTCTGGCGTAAAGGTAATGCTTACTGTTCACGGCGGTGAGAAACATTTTTAATTATCTTTCATCCAGTTCTTGGAAAAACCGAAAAACAATTTCCAAAAACAAATAAGAGCGTCGCTTGTCGCGACACATTGACCCTGTAGCTGTACTTCCGGGTCTGCTTCCGGGTGTGTAACTACTGCTTCCGGTTTTCCTTAAAGGCGCAGGCAGCTGATGTTTCTGGAAGGCATTAACACGTACAATAGTTTGTAGGTTCTACAATATTCCAAGTATTTTTTATTTTTGTGATATACAGCAAATTTTTCCTGCTATAGCTAATTTATTTGGTCTTGTTCATTGCATATGGACATTTTCAATTGTTTTTATTCGTATTATCTGTATCTTTATCTATTTGTATTCATTGTCTATCATCAAGTGTAAACAATCCATAGTTTTACGAAAACAAATGACAACAACAGAATAAAAAACTAAAGAGCACGTCATTTTTTCCATCTGTCTATGTGACATACAATTGCGCGACAGTGTTTTGGTAGTTTTAATGCTTATTGGACATGGAATCACCAGTCCTACCGAGGTGTCTTGTAAGAACACTTAAATACGCTGCAGAACCCCCGACAGTGTGTGGGGTCAAAACCAGGCCAGAAAGCACCGTACACGTCAGTGAAGTGTTGTAAACGCACCTTGCTGACAGCCTCCGCGCGTAAGGCCTAACGGCCAGTGAAAGATTGTAAATGTACATATATACGTCGATTTAAACGATGGCTTGAAGATCTTGTCGGGTAAAAAACTGGCGCAGAAAACCTTGCAACTGTCCTGTGTCGAACCTTGACCCTTTCTTTCTCCATTTTCGTACATCTTGTTTATTTTTGCTTTTTCTCACTGCAATCGAGTTTCACCTCACACAATGTGTAGCGGCGTGTAAAGCTTGTTTTTTTTTTCCCAGTACGACAGCGAGTAGTTTGCTCAGCTCGATGATTTACCATTTCCCTTGAATGAGAGTGTCCTTTATATAGTGATAGCAAAGTGTGGAAAAATAATAAACACAATTTATTTATATAAAAATAGATTTATTGAAAGTAAATATGGTGACAGCCAACGTTAACGTTAATGACATCATTATTTCATATAGGTGGCTTATTTACTTCGTTTTAAGCCCAATTACAATGCCAGAAACATGCACAATGTAAGTACTGGAATACCTTGAATATAGACCCTTTTGTGCCAAAGTGCTTGAAAAGTCAACACCTTTTAACACTTTTACGACATAGATGATGGCAGGGAAATGTAAATTGAACCCAGCATGGTTGGAAATAGAAATGTATAAATTATAGTAGATGACAATGAGATTAATAATAGATATATTGATGTATAGATAATAGATATACTAATAAAAATATAGGACAATGAGAATACGATTGTACTTTCTAATTATATTTGTTTTGCCTTGAAAGAAACTCCTTGAAAATGGAGAAAAAAAAAAGTGCTTGAAATAGTGCTTGAAAGTCCTTGAATTTGATTTTGTAATGGCAGAAGAACAAATCTTTATATAAGTTGAGGGGGGTGGAGGGTTGGGGGTACCGGCTCATCAGCCAAGCAGGCGAACCGACACAGCGGCAACAAGCCGGAGAGGGGAAGCCAGGCATTAAGAGCCCTCGCCATTTAGGAAGTGAACATGAATATTATTGGACAGGCCGTGCAGCCTTGTAACCAGGCAAGGCAGCAGCTGTCAGGATGTGTGCGGAGGAGCCTGCGTCACGAAAGGGATAATTCTGTGAAGGAGGCTGCGACCACCACCTCTCCATCTCTCCTCCACCACCCCCACCTCCACCACCCCGCCCACTCGCTATTCTCCGCCTCAGCCTGCTGAGGAGGGTTAGGTAAACTCTCTCTCTCTCTCTCTCTCGTCCACTTCTCTGCCATTTCCTCACTGTTTGGTCTGTCTGTCTGTTGTTCCATGCTCCATCCCCACTTTCTTTTAATTCATTTACTATTTATTTTTCTCACTATCTCACTCACTCACTCACTCACTCACTTATTCACTGTTTCACTCATTCACTCACTCACTAACTCACTCGCACTCTCGCAATATTGCTCACTCACTCACTCACTCATCCCTCACTTGCTTATACACTCACTTATTCACTCACCTACTCACTCACTTGTTTACTCCACTCAGTCACTCACTCGCAATCGCGTTCACTTGTTCACCGGCTCACTTGCCATCTCGCTCACTCGCAATCTTGCTCACTCACTCACTCACCCATTCACTCACTCGCAATCTTGCCCGGTTGCAATCTCTTCACTTGCTCACCTGCCATCTCTCACACGAGCAATCTTGCTCACTCACAATCTCCTAATATCACTCACTCACAATCTCACCCATTCACTCACTCGCAATCTCGCTCCCTTGCTCACTTTGCCATCTCACACTAGCAATCTCACACACTCACTCACTCACTCACTCACTCACTCACTCACCCTCCCCATATTTTTTTTTCTCCCCGGCAAAAGAGTGGTAGTCATTTTCACAATGACTGAATGAATGCCAATGGGACCCAAAATCACAATCATCCTTAAGACAGAATTGTCATCCCCATTTGTCACTTTAGAAGTGATCAAAATCACATCAAATCATGCTGAATCTCAATTGATGCATTCCCCCTTGTAACGTATCTGCTAAATATCATTACATTGATTTAGGTCCAATTAGAGTGGCATGTGTATCTCGATACACAGTTGCTTGGTTTTCAAGTCATTAGGAGAACAGTATTCAGGCTGAGATCATGAACGCAGGGAAGTGTGCACTCGAGGATGCCGGCATCCCGGGAGCGAGCCACAACGAACATATTATTAGCAGTCACAACAACGGCTCGCTGTTCCTGTGACCTAACAACCTCCTCTCGGTAGGTGACTCGGTGACTCACACAGGCACAGCGAGTCACAGCCACCGAAAAAAAAACACTGACATACTGGTTTCACAGCTCTCCAGCCTGCGTCAGCACGCCAGCCCATTATCCATATCGCGTAAGTGGGGTGGGATGGATGGATCACAAAAAGGTGAGACCCCGCCCCCCCCCCCTTGGCAGCCATTTGGCCAGGACGCATTGTGCCAAGTGAACTGCTGTTTGTTCCCTTCAAAAATAAATAGCTGTCTCAGCAGGATCGTATGAAAGTATTAGTAGCAAAGGAGGAAATGAGAGGCCAAAATGGTTTCACATGCTGAGCCAAAAATTAAATTCTAACGTACGTGGGGTGGAAGCCCCGCACATATATTGGCTGACATTAGATATACTGTGTGCCACACAGTGAAGCCTCAATAGATGCACTCATCCTGCATGTATTTTATTCTATATTATATGTATATTTTATCTATTTTCAGTCCGACACTAACTATTATCTATTTATTTTCATCAGTGGCCAAGGCAAAAACCAAGTAAGTGATATGAAGTATACAGTTCTATCTATCTATCTATCTATCTATCTATCTATCTATCTATCTATCTATCTATCTGTCATGATCTCCGCCTTCTTCTACTTTCTCCTCACCAGTCGCCCATTGCTAGATTGTCTTCGATGCTTGCACCAGACTCTAGAGCGTTCTCCGGACTGATTCCCTGCTACCGACTCTGCCTCGCTCCGACCACGTATCCTGCCTGCCACTTCGCCTGTCTTCTGTCTTCACTCCTCGTTATCGAACCTGCCTGTCCCCGACGATGTATCCTGCCTGCTCCCTGCCTGTCTTCCGTCCGCTCTACAAATAAAAGACATCACCAAATATTCCTGCCTGTCTTTGTGCTGCAATTGGGTCCTAACACCCCTTACAGTACAATCTGGCCAACAATGGACCCAGCACACAACCCCGAGTTGCTGGCACGCCTGGGAAGGGTGGAGTCACAGCTCCAACACCAGGAGGCTGTCCTAGCCTCCACCTCAGCGGACCCTCGGCTAGCAGCAGCTAGCCAGGAGCAAGGGCTCGCCACGCTAGCCGCCCAGGTCCAGCAGCTCGCCATCACAGCAAGAAGGTCCTGGGTTCGATTCCCGCCTGGGGTGCTGTTGGCACCGTGCTCCGGCGGGTAATCTTCCAAATAGCCTTTCTGTGTGGAGTTTGCATGTTCTCTACGTGCTCACATGGGGTTTCCTCCACCTCACGTCAGTAAGGACCCCCCTCAAAAACATGCACACATCATCGTCTGACCAGCGATGGACACTTATCACCTGGTCCCGGGCGCGTCCACGAATGCTGCCCACTGCTCCTGGCTGTGCCCCCGGAGGAAGGACAAGCCAAGGATGGGTTAAATGCAGAGGAACCATTTCACCGGCCACCATCCAAAGCATGTGTGTGTGCAAGCATGTGTTCTAGTGTGGTGTGTTGTGTGCCAAATAAAGACTGTTTCTTCTTCTTCAGAACGCTACGCTGGAGACGCAGACGGCTGTAGTCCGTTCATCACGAACTGTTCCATCCTCTTCGCTCTGCAGCCCCACACCTTCGCCTCCGAGGAAGCCAGGGTGGTGTTCGGCGTAAATCACCTGACGGGCCGCGCTCGGCTATGGGGAATGGTCGAGTGGGAACGACACACACCAGCCTGCTCCTCCTTCGCCGCCGAGCTCCGCAAGGTGTTCGGGGTTACATCACGGGGTCCCGATGTTGCTGGTGGTCTCCTGGGTCTCAGTCAAGGGTCCCGCTCCGTGGTAGATTACGCGATCAACTTCTGCACCCAGGCTCGACTGAGCAAGTGGAACCCGGCAGCCCAGATTGACGCATTCCTGATGGGATTAGCAGAGTACGTGAAGGAAGAGCTAGTTTCCCACGACCTGCCCACCTCTCTCGATGGCATCATTGTGCTTGCTTCCCGTATCGACCGACGCATCCAGGCCCGGCAGCGAGAGGCGTCGCGCCCAGCAACCCGTCTCCCAGGTTCCTCCGGGTCGCCAGCTCTTCCGGCCCGTCAACCCCGGAGTGAGGCCCCTCCCATGCAGGTTGGCCGGGCCAGCCTCACCCCGGAGGAGAAGGAGAGACGCCGGGTGGGGAACCTTTGCCTCTACTGCGGTCTAGCTGGACACTACATCTCCGGGTGTCCGGTAAAAGGCTGGGCTCGCCAGGGAGGGAGGAGGTCCTGGTGAGCCACACCTCCAAACCCTCCTCCAACCCACGCCCCCTGTGCCAGGCTAGGCTGCTGCTGCCCCAATGCTCACATTCCCTCGCCATACTTATTGACTCTGGTTCCGATGTTAACATAATCGACGATAACCTAGCACGGCAGCTGGGTGTTGGTCGAGTTCTCCTGCCTTCTCCGGTTCCTGCCACTGCCCTGGATGGCCGCCTCCTGGGGACAGTCACCCATCAGACAGTGCCCATCCGCATGCTCCTGTCCGGCAACCACCACGAGACGATACAGTTCTGCATCCTGCACTCACCTCGTCACCCTCTCCTCCTGGGGTTCCCCTGGCTCCGGCGTCACAACCCACACCTCGACTGGACCACAAGGGCTATTCTGGGATGGAGTCCTGCGTGCCATCAGGTCTGCCTGAAGCAAGCAGCCGGACCTCAGCCACCCTCCAGCTCCGCACCTGACACGTTGGGGGTCCCCGCCGAGTACCTCGACTTCAGGGAGGTCTTCAGCAAGGCCAAGGCGACATCCCTTCCTCCGTACAGGCCATACGATATTGCCATCGACCTCCAGCCTGGCTCCACCCCCCCCAGAGGCCGCTTGTACTCCCTGTCCGCCCCGGAGAGAGAGGCCATGGACACCTATATTAACGATGCCCTGGCGGCGGGCATCATCCGTCCCTCCTCATCCCCGGCGGGGGCTGAATTCTTCTTCGTGGAGAAGGACAAGTTGCTTCGCCCCTGTATTGACTATCGCGGTCTCAACGACATTACGGTCGAGAACCTCTATCCCCTACCCCTCATCTCATCAGCCTTCGAACTCTTGGAGGGGGCCACGTTGTTCACCAAGCTTGACCTACGCAACCCCTACCATTTGTTCCGGGTTCGAGAGGGGCACGAATGGAAGACAGCGTTCAACACTCCCGGTCACTACGAATATCTGGTGATGCCCTTTGGTCTCACCAACGCCCCCGCCGTCTTCCAGGCCCTGGTCAATGACGTGCTCAGACCATGCTCAACAAATTTGTCTTTGTGTTCCTCGACGACATCCTGATCTTCTCCCGATCCCAAGCTGAGCACGTCCAGGTGGTCCTGCAGCGCCTCCTGGAGAACTCAGTCTTTGAAGGCGGAGATGTGTGAGTTTCACGTCCCGTCCGTCTCCTTCCTGGGGTACGTTGTAGGGAGGGGGACCATCCAGATGGACTCCACTAAGGTCTCCGCCGTCACAACCTGGCCCGCCCCGGACACCCGCAAACAACTCCAGCGCTTCCTCGGTTTTGCCAACTTCTATCAGAGGTTCATCCGAGGCTACAGCACGGTGGCTGCCCCCCTCACAGCCCTAACCTCCTCCAAGGTGCCGTTTCTGTGGTCCGCCGCCGCCAACAACGCCTTCCTGGCCCTGAAGGCACGGTTCACTTCAGCCCCCACTCTGGTATTGCCTGACCCCGAACGGCAGTTCGTGGTTGAAGTGGACGCCTCCGACGTGGGAGTCGGAGCCGGTTCTCTCCCAGAGAACCGCCTCCGACCAGAAGCTTCATCCCTGCGCCTTCTTCTCCAGGCGTTTGACCCCGGCCGGGGTCACGCGATGTCAAACCTGACGCCCTGTCCCGGCAGTTCCAGGAGGAGGAGGAAGACGATGCTGACCCTGACACCATTCTACCGTCCTCCCGTCTAGTTGCCACACTCACCTGGGAGGTGGAAGAGAAGGTCAGAGCCGCCGCCCAGGACCAACCTGGACCCAGTGCATGTTCGCCCGACTGTCTGTTCGTCCTGCCTGACCTCTAGTCCGAGGTTCTTCAGTGGGCCCCAAACTCCCGACTCACCTGCCACCCGGGGATCCAGCGGACGAAGGAGGTCGTCCAGCGTCGCTTCTGGTAGCCCTCCCTGGGTGAGGACGTCTGAGGGTTCGTCAATGGCTGCCCCACTTGTAACCAGCACAAACCCTCTCTTCTTGCTCCTGCCGGTCTCCTACACCCACTACCGGTTCCTCATCGCCCCTGGTCTCACATCTCCTTGGACTTCGTCACCGGTCTGCCACCATCTAGCGGCAACACTACTATCCTGACCGTGGTGGACCGGTTCAGCAAGATGGCTCACTTCGTGCCTCTACCGACGCTCCCGTCGGCCAAGGGCACCGCCAAGCTACTGTTGTATCACGTCTTCCGCCTCCATGGCATCCTGGTAGATGTGGTATCCGACCAGGGTCCCCAGTTCGCCTCGGTGTTCTGGAGGGAGTTCTGTTCGCTCCTGGGAGCCACCGTCAGCCTGTCCTCAGGGTACCACCCCCAGTCCAAAGGCCAAATGGAGCGGAAGAACCAGGAGATGGAGACGGCCCTGCGCTGCATGACATCTCAACACCCGTCCTCCTGGTCTGAGCAACACCCTGACCAGTTTGGCCACAGACCTCTCCCCCTTCCAGTGATCAGAGAAGGTCGTCAACCCGATGGCAGTGCGGCTCAAGCTCCACAGGTCCATGCGCGTCCATCCCACCTTCCACGTGTCCAAGGTCAAGCCAGTCCGGAAGAGTGCTCTGGTCCCCTTGGCGCCTCCTCCGCGCTTCATTGTCAGGGGTCCTGCCTTCTCTGTCCGCCGTCTCCTACGTTCCCGCCAGCGTGGGAGAGGCCTGCAGTACCTGGTGGATTGGGAGGGTTACGGCCCGGAGGAGAGGTCCTGGGTCCCTGCGAGGCACATTCTGAACCACACTCTCATCAGGAAGTTCCATCAGCGCCATCCTGACCAGCCCTCCAGACCGGGTTAACCCTCCCGACCGCAGACCCCACCACCTCTATTGTCTGCGTCCTCCAAGATTCAAGATTTTTATTTTTATTTGTCACATACATATACATACTTTCATACATTCAGTGGGGCAAAAAAGTATTTAGTCAGCCACCAATTGTGCAAGTTCTCCCAATTAAAAAGATGAGAGAGGCCTGTTATTTTCATCATAGGTACACCTCAACTATAAGAGACAAAACGAGGAAAAAAGATACAGAAAATCACATTGATTGATTTTTAAAGAATTTATTTGCAAATTATGGTGGAAAATAAGTATTAATAAGTATAAGTATAAGTATAAATAAGTATAACAAAGGTTCATCTCAATACTTTTTTATATACCCTTTGTTTGCAATGACAGAGGTCAAACGTTTTCTGTAAGTCTTCACAAGGTTTTCACACACTGTTACTGGTATTTTGGCCCATTCCTCCATGCAGATCTCCTCTAGAGCAGTGATGTTTTGGGGCTGTCGCTGGGCAACACGGACTTTCAACTCCCTCCAAAGATTTTCTATGGGGTTGAGATCTGGAGACTGGCTAGGCCACTCCAGGACCTTGAAATGCTTCTTACGAAGCCACTCCTTCGTTGCCCTGGCGGTGTGTTTGGGATCATTGTCATGCTGAAAGACCCAGCCACGTTTCATCTTCAATGCCCTTGCTAATGGAAGGAGGTTTTCACTCAAAATCTCACGATACATGGCCCCATTCATTCTTTCCTTTACACGGATCAGTCGTCCTGGTCCCTTTGCAGAAAAACAGCCCCAAAGCATGATGTTTCCACCCCCATGCGTCACAGTAGGTTTGGTGTTCTTTGGATGCAACTCAGCTTTCTTTCTCCTCCAAACACGACAAGTTGAGTTTTTACCAAAAAGTTCTATTTTGGTTTCATCTGGTATTCTCCCAATCCTCTTCTGGATCATCCAAATGCTCTCTAGCAAACTTCAGACGGGCCTAGACATGTACTGGCTTAAGCAGGGGGACACGTCTGGCACTGCAGGATTTGAGTCCCTGGCGGCGTAGTGTGTTACTGATGGTAGCCTTTGTTACTTTGGTCCCAGCTCTCTGCAGGTCATTCACTAGGTCCCCCCGTGTGGTTCTGGGATGTTTGCTCACCGTTCTTGTGATCATTTTGACCCCACGGGGTGAGATCTTGCGTGGAGCCCCAGATCGAGGGAGATTATCAGTGGTCTTGTATGTCTTCCATTTTCTAATAATTGCTCCCACAGTTGATTTCTTCACAACAAGCTGCTTACCTATTGCAGATTCAGCCTTCCCAGCCTGGTGCAGGTCTACAATTTTGTTTCTGGTGTCCTTTGACAGCTCTTTGGTCTTGGCCATAGTGGAGTTTGGAGTGTGACTGTTTGAGGTTGTGGACAGGTGTCTTTTATACTGATAACGAGTTCAAACAGGTGCCATTAATACAGGTAGCGAGTGGAGGACAGAGGTGCCTCTTAAGAAAAAGTTACAGGTCTGTGAAAGCCAGAAATCTTGCTTGTTTGTAGGTGACCAAATACTTATTTTACCGAGGAATTTACCAATTAATTCATTAAAAATCCTACAATGTGATTTCCTGGATTCTTTCCCCCATTCTGTTTCTCATAGTCGAAGTGTACCTATGATGAAAATTACAGGCCTCTCTCTTCTTTTTAAGTGGGAGAACTTGCACAATTGGTGGCTGACTAAATACTTTTTTGCCCCACTGTATATGCAGTGAAATGTAATGCAACGCACCCGGTGATAGAACACTATGTCCTAGGAAAAAAAAAAAAAAAAAAATATTATTTCTATTAGACCGACTAACTGACTCCTAAAACATAATACAGTAAGTTGAATATTTATAGAATAAAATAAAAATATATAGAATAAATTACAATAAAAATAAAATGAAATAAAATGGAAGAGATAGAGGGAATATGCCTATGTATATACAGATTTGTGCATTTAAGTGGCATGTGAATTAAAGTGGCATGTGAATGTGAATAGTGTGAGGTAGTGTTTGGGATAATACAGCACAGTATACAACAGTACAGCGCAGCAATACGGCATCACGAACAACCCTGAACAGTGACACAGTATGCGGTACAGTATGCTACATACAGTACAGTAGGTAGTGGAGCCTAGTGTATGGCTCAGTTAGGACCCCTGGTGAGGTCAGCATTGACAGTTCTTATGGCTTGCGGGAAAAAACTCAGTCTCAGTCTCTCTGTTCTCACTGTGTGACTGCGGAGGCGCTTGCCTGACCGCAGCAGCTGGAACAGTTCGTTGTTGGGGTGTTAAGGATCCTTCATGATCCTGCGGGCTCTGCTACTACACCTCCTGGTGTACAGGTCCTGCAGGGAGGGGAGGGTAGTTCCAGTGGTACGTTTGGTCTAAACGCACCACCCTCTGCAGGGCCCGCCTGTCCTGGGCAGTACAGTCTCATACAGTGTGTGGGACTGAGACGAACTGGGGACCCTGGTCGGATACCACATCTACCAGGATGCCATGGAGGCGGAAGACGTGATACAACAGTAGTGTATCCTCACCGAGACCCGGATTCTCCTCAGCTGCCTGAGGTGGTAAAGACGCTGCCTCGCCTTTCTCACCAGAGTGTCTGTGTGTACAGTCCATGTTAAGTCCTCTGTGATGTGGACTCCCAGATATCTGAAGCTGCTCACCCTATCGACAGAAGTCCCATTAATCCACAAGGGCGCGTTCATCCTCGATTGTGATCCACGCCTAAAGTCCACAATCAGCTCCTTGGTTTTGCTGACGTTCAGGTGGAGGCTGTTGTCCTGGCACCAGAGTGACAGGTCAGCCACCTCCTCGCGGTAGGCCTTCTCATCGCAGTCGGTGATCAGGCCCGCGACCACGGTGTCGTCTATGGTGTTGAAAGCTGAACTATAATCGATGAACAGCATTCTCACATAGGCCCCCTTCTGGCCATCCAGATGCGTGAGCGTGGTGTGCAGTACCTGGGAGACCGCGTCATCCGTGGATCTGTTTTGCCGGTACGCGAACTGCAACGGGTCCAAGGTGCGGGGAAGGGAGGCGCAGATGTAATCCTTAATCAGCCTCTCGACACACTTCATGACCACCGAGGTGAGGGCCACCGGACGGTAGTCATTCAGGTAGGTTGGAGAGGCGATCTTCGGGACAGGAACGGCGGTGGACCTCTTGAAGCAGGACGGGACCACTGATTCAGCCAGGGAGATGTTGAATTTTGTAGTGAACACCGGAGCTAGCTGGTTAGCACAGGTCTTCAGTACTCGCTCAGATATGCCATCTGGGCCCGCAGCTTTCCTGGTGTTCACACGCATCAGAGCCCTCCTGACCTCGTGCACGGACACTAGATTACATTACCAGATACAAGACCGTCGTTGTATGCGGCCGTGCGAGCATTCAGAGCGCAGCGGATGGATTTATCAACCCATGGTTTCTGGTTTGGAAATATCCAAACTTTCACCGTGGGAACGATATTATTCGCTAGCGTAGTCACAAAACTTACTACAACCTCCGTAAACTCGCTGACGTCACTTGAACTCGCTCGGAACATGTCCCA
>NC_137198.1:23929199-23936699 GCF_960531495.2 Zeus faber
TGAGAGTGTTCCCGCGTAGGATTTCCGCCGGCCACTCTGCTCCCACGGATAAAAAGCCCCAAAGTTGTTCGTTTAGGGAAATTTTTATAACCATGAGTGCATCGCGGTCGTATGAGGTAACTGTTGATGTTTTTTTGGTGTACATTATGATAAAAAAAGGAAAAAAATACTAAAAAGTGAACGAGTAACCGGAGCGCCGGCGCAGGTGACCACTAGGGGCGGCGCCACTATCGCCAAATAGTGACGTTTCAGAGGCGGAGGATGTCGACCCTGGGGGTCCCTGCTCCGATGAGGATGTGGCCCAATTAGCGGAGGACGAGGAGATGGACGTGGTCTCCAACTACTCCGATGATGTTCACGTGGCCCATTTAGCGGAGGACGTGGAGATGGACGGGGTCTCCAACGAGTACTACTCTACTGCTTCAACACCAAACGGGGACAACTGAGAGAGAAGCTGGTGCTGCGGAAAAATGATCCACTCGGTAATATGGAATACATGCAGAGTACAATTACTTCAGTTGCCATTAGTACATAGAAGCACATACTGGTACACACATACAGTAGTGTCCTAGAGGGGAAGTATGCTTGCATTTGGACAGTTTTGGACCAAACATGAAGCCCAATGGTTGCTTCGTCAACGAGCACATTTTCAGTATTATCACAAAGCATGTATTATCCGGTATTAAGTCCGTGTTTCACAACCTTTTTTCTGTCACAGCACACTTTATTTATCCTGACAAAACCCACGGCCCACTGCCATCCTCTTAACTCTTAACTGAACGATTGTAAACATGTATAACTCAGGGTTCTTTCCAGATCCTTGAGGTGCTTAAATTTCGTCCTCCGAAATTGAAGTCCTGGAATACCTTGAAAATAGCCCCTTTTGTGCTGTATTGATTAGACAGTCCTTGGAATAAAACATGATCATTGAAAACCTGTGATATTTCCCCTGGTTTTGTTATTCCATTCATAACATAATGCATTTTTTCCAGAATATTTTTTTCAGCAACAACATTAAAACCACTGACAGGTGACGTGAACAACATTGTTCATGTCGTTCAAATGGCACCTGTCAAGAGGTAGGATATATTAGGCAGGAAGTGAACAGTCAGTTCTTAAAGTTGATGTGTTGGAAGCAGGAGAAATTGGCAAACTGACCTGATGTGAGTGACTTTGACAAGGGCCAAATTGTGATGGCTGGACGACTGGATCAGAGCATCTCCAAAACAGCAGGTCTAGTCTAGGGGTGTTCCCGGTATGCAGTGGTTAGTACCTACCAAAAGTGGTCCAAGGAAGGACAACCGGTGAACTGGCAACAGGCTCATGGGCTCATTGACGTGTGTGTGTGTGTGTGTGTGTGTGTGTGTGTGTGTGTGTGTGTGTGTGTGTGTGTGTGTGTGTGTGTGTGTGTGTGTGTGTGTGTGTGTGTGTGTGTGTGTGTGGGTGGGTGTTTGTGTTTATAATGGTACAGTACATATACTATATGCACCATTTCTAATCCACATATACATACATGGTTTGAAAAGACAAAATACCTGAATACACACACTTACTCTTTATCTGCAAGTGAGAGCATATAGAGATTAAACAATAATGGTCCAAGAATCAAACCTTGGGGCACTCTACATATAATATTCACTTGTTCAAGACAAAATCTCCAATGGACACAAAAAACTGCCTGTCCTGTAGGTAGGTTCTGAACCAGTTTAGAACCGGGCCAGATAGGCCTACCCATTTTTGTAATCTCGCTAGTAAAATATGGTCAACAATGTCAAAGGCAGCACTGAGATCCAGGAGCAGCAGAACAGCTAGTTTCTTAGAATCAGTGTTTGTATGCAGATCATACACAACTTTAATAAGTGCTGTTTCTGTGCTCTGGTGAGGTCGAAAACCAGAGTGATAAATGTCTAAAAGGCTGTTTGATAGATGTTAAGCTGAAGGTAAACTGTTTTTTCCAAGTATTTTGCTGAGGAATGGCAGGTATGCTGGAAATGAGCCTGTAGTTGGCAATAATTGTTGCATCAAGATTGCTCTTCTTCAGGAGTGGTTTAATGACAGCTGTTTTAAATGCTGCAGGAAATGTGCCTGATTAAAGAGAGCCATTTAAAATTTCTATGACCTCATGTGCTAAGCATTTAAAAACATGACCTGAGCTGATCAACAATATCCGGGTTTTTTTATGTCTAAAGGGAGAAAGTGAGACATGGCAGCAGTTATTTTACTGAGAACTGTAGAGTAGGTTCATTTCTGGATGTTGAGGCACTAATATTCTGTCTAGCTATCATTTTGTTCTTGAAAAATGTAGCAAATTCTTCACATATTTCAGTAGAGAAGAGCACCTTACTATTGCTGATATTTTCATTAATGATTTTAGAGAAGAAAGACTGTTTGGCCTGTTTAATTTATTTGTTGTACTTATTGAGCCTTTCCTTGTAAATTTCATGGTGAACCTGAAGTTTTGTCTTTCTCCACTTTCATTCTGCCTGGCGACACTCTCTCGCACTCTCTTTTTGTTTTTCTATATTTTTAGTTTTAACAGGTGCAATGTTCTCAATGATATTTTGTATTTTTGAGTTAAAGTTGTTCACAGGATCCTCAGTTGATGATGTCATGAACAGCGGTAACTCATTTACAGTTCACTTGAAGGTTTCAGTGGTATTTGTGGCAGTTTTTCCTACCATGCGCTGCCCAAGTGGTATTTCAGGGACCTCAGGCACAGAAACACAGAAGACGGGGGGTTGTAAACAGCAGTTTATTGTAGAGAGTTGGCCAGTGGGAATTTGCCAGGAGCAGATAGACACATATCAAGACAGGGCTCCTATCCTGAGTGTGTGGGGATGGGGGTTTTAACCTGTTGCTCGTTAAACCAACCAACGAGCAACGGGTATGCAGCCACCCTGATCCCAATCACCTAGATCCAGGTTAGATGTGGCTGCTCACCACACCATCCCCACACAACAGTATTATTGTTATTGATACGTTTTTTAATTGTTCGGATACTCCTGTGTTGTACAGGATAAGCAGACACATCAGAAAATATGCTACAGTGATCTGAAATAGCAACATCCATTACACAGGGTACAGTGATATTAAGTCCTTTTGCTGAGACTAAGTTGTTTGTGGGCCCAGAAACATGCTGGGTGAGGTCAAATGCCTCCAATAGACTACTGAAGTGTTGAGCATTTGGGTCTGTTTGATTGTCAATTTGAATATTAAAATCACCTGAGATAATTACACAATCATAATCAGTGGAGACCTTGGACAGTAGCTCAGAGAATTCATCAAGAAAGCCACATTTAGATTTTGGTGGCCGATAGACAGCGATGATTAAAATCGGAGCACAGCAGTTTATAGATATAGCAAGGTGTTCAAAAGATGTGAATTCTCCGAGGAGGATTTCCTTGCAGCTATAACTATCAGGGAAGACAGCAGCTATTCCATCGCCTCTCTTATCAGCTCTAGTGGTTTGGATGAATTTGAACTTAGGAGGTGTCGTCTCAATGAGTGCGACTGTGCCATTTCTATCCAGCCAGGTCTCAGTCAGTAGAGAGAAATCCAGGTTATGGCGACTTATAAGGTTAACTAAAAATGACGAATTTGTTAGCAACCTGACGTTTAATGATGCCATTTTTATTGTTCTAGGTACATGGCTTTTTGGGGGACCCATAGTTGATGTCCGAACCAGTAATAAATTGATTAGAATCCTGTATGTTACATGAAAGTTACATGTTTTGGTCTATGGTTTATAATTACAGGAATTTGTAAAGCAGAGTAACAGTCATTAATGATAGTGGAGTGGTTTGGACTCACCTCACATCAGGAGTGAAGAGGAGATTTCAACTTAAAGATGACCATCCTCCTCCTCTGGTTGCTACCTCCTCCACCTCTAGTTCCACCCAGGCATGAAACAGAGGAGGGGGAGGCTGGCAGCAGTGGAGATGAGGCTGGCGGTTGTACAGGGCGTCTCGGTGGCTACCACGATGCCAAGGTGGAAGGTGACACCCCCCCCCCCTTGCACTTGCAACGCCGGCCACCGCTCGCCGCCAGGATCCAGGGCTCTGTTGTTGAGCAGGTGTGAGACTTGGGCCATGGCTCCTCTATCACAGCCGGGGCACACGGGGCGTCAGATGGACCCAACTCACCCACAGTGAGAATGGATCTGGTGGAGCAGGAGATGGGCTTACCCTGAGCGTTGGCAATGGAGGTCAGACGCACAAACAGTTTATCCTTCTTATTCACGTCCTCACGCATGCTGTGGGTGTCTTTAAAGACCGACTTCTGTAGAACGCTGAGATTGTCGACCAGGCGCAAACAGTTCTCACAGACCGAGGACGTAGGCATCAATGCCGGTGTAGTTAGCAATATGCTAAGCTAACAGCCTAGCACAAAGCACTAGCCGAGCACTAGCCAAGCCAAAGTCCACGTTCCAAAATTCGAAAAAACAGTTCAGGCGAGGGTCAAGGCCAGGAAATAGTAGGGCTATCACAGCGCGAACAATCCAAAATCCATAATCCAAAAAAAGGTAAAGTTATCAGGTAAAGTTGGGAGCGATTCAACAAAGTGACGCACTGATGTGAAAAGCTGGACAAGGGCTCCTCTGTGTGTGTGTGGGGGTGGGGGTTTTACCTGTTGCCCGTTACACCAATCAAGGAGAAACAGGCGTACAGCCACACTAACCCTGGGCCCAATTACCTAGACCACAACCACCTATACCTGACTTTGTGTGGGTGAAAATGAAAAACATCTGTGACAAAACCATTGTGCATCTGAACAATATATTACTTTTATGAACATGTCAGAAATGTAATTCACTAAGATATTGAGCACCTCAATCCAGCTTTTGTCTCCTACCAATGGAAACCCGAACTCCAAACACCTCTAAACCAGAAAACCTTTATTTCATTTTTTTCTCCCCCCACAGCTCCATTGTTGACAGCCTGTAGGAGGCTGCCTTTGTGGACTTTGGATATGCTTTTACGCCCACACCATCCTGACTTCCACGTAGTGCTATTTTCAGAGCCATAACATTTCTGTCATATGCCGGAAAGTGTCTCCCATGTCCTCGAAGTCCAGTCTTATATTCACTCAGAATTGGACACGAAGGGGTCATGTCAAGCCAACACACATTACTCAGGTATATCTTATTTCCTGCTTTCTGACTTGATTTCTTATCTACTGTTTATATCTCCACCACTGTAACATGCCATTGATCGTTGGAATAATGTGGGGATTTCATTTTTTTTAAAGGAGAATTGTGCCTTTAATGTGATCCGCTCTGGCTGGCCCTTGAAAGGCCTAATCTCTCCTATACACAGAGGGTAAAAAAAAAACCGTCATTGTGTTTGGCCGGATAAATCCAGTTAACAACATTTGTATTTATCGGCACTCTGACATTTTCCAAAAGACAATAACAGGTTTTTAATTATCACTCGCAGCCAGTGTCTTATGCAATGCTCATTAAATGTAGTGGCGGGAACCGGTACGAGCCGCCAACAAAAAACAAAAAACAATGAGAGCCGAGTGGTCTGAAATATCCATCTACTTGCGTAAGTGGAGGGGCTGATTGTGCTGGCGGTGATGTCATGGGCCGATGTGCATCATGTTACCATGGATACACCAATCAGCCACGTCCGTGCCCTCAAATTGAACCACACACACACATACAGAGTTACACTGCTTGATTTTTTTTTTTATACATTTGGACGAAGAAGTCCAATCTCCTGCAGGTCATCACACAGGCTCCACCCCAATCCAGTCACAGGAAATAACTGTTTCTTTGAGTGATATTATATATAATATCATATTTCTGTTCATGAATCTTAATGAAACACACTGACAGTATTTCCTTCACTGTGGAAGCAACATGAGAAACGGGATTCATTCATTGATTGGCTGAATTACTGATCCATCCATGCATTCATTCGTTTATTAATTCATTCGTTAGTTCAGTTTTTTATCCCAACAAAGAGTAGAAGAGGAGATTTTAGGATAGGACAGGGCTGATTCATTCATTCATTCACATATAACATTCAGGCATTTATTTCATTCATCCATTTATTCATCATTTTTCTCGTCGGAAAAAGGACAGGGCTCATACATCCAATCATGAATCTGTTCGTTCATCCATTCACCCATTCATGTACTCATTGATTCTTTCATGAATTCATTTGTTTATTTTATTTTTTTATCACTCCAGGAGTGGAAGAGTAGATGTTAGGTCGGGACAGGGCTGATCCATTAATTCATTCATTCGTACTTCCATTCTTTCATTTTTTCTTGGATTTGTTTTACACTACAAAGAGTCCTAGAAGACATGTTAGGACAAGACAGGGCTCATTCATTCATTCATTTGTTCATTCTTCCATGGATTGATTGATTGATTCATTCATTCTTTTGTTTATACATTCATTCATTCATTCGTTCATTTTTTCTTTTTACCCAAAAGTGGGCAGAGGAGGTCTTAGGACAGGACTGGGCTGATCCATCCATTTATTGATTCATTTCATTTTTCTTATAGAAGCACTTGTTGGATATAGACTGCGATGTGTTTACTAATATGGCGGTAGTGACGACCACTGTTATCAGTAATGTTATAAAACAGGGAGCTGCTGTATTCTCCTTCCATCTGCTCTCCATCCTTTCTCTCTCTCTCTCTCTCTCTCTCCCTCCCTCCCTCCCTCTCTCCCCCTCTCCCTCTTCCCCTCTTCCTCTCCCGGGTCTGTGTGTTCCATGACGCAAAGCCTGAGTGGGTGTAGACACACCTTCTGCTCCCCGAGAGGACTGAGTGGGCCGCCACTATCTGCTATACGTACACACCAGCTGATGGAGGGAGGGATGGTGTGTGTGTGTGTGTGTGTGTGTGTGTGTGTGTGTGTGTGTGTGTGTGTGTGTGTGTGTGTGTGTGTGTGTGTGTGTGTGTGTATGTGTGTGTGTGTTGCTGTGTGTGTGTGTGTGTATTGTTGTGTGTGTTGTTTTGTGGTTGTTTGTGTCTTGTTGTGTGTGTGTGTGTGTGTGTGTGTGTGTGTGTGTGTGAGAGAGAGAGAGAGAGAGAGAGACTTTTAATTAACACATTAAAAAAACAGAGGAAGAGGAAGGGAAGCAAGACAGAAAGAGAGGAGCGACAAGTGGACGAATAGAGGGCGACGTGCATGGAAAACCACAAAAAATGTCAGGAAGAATGTTATTGTTATTGGTGTTGGTTTTTTTGTTAATTAATCATTTTAATCATTATTATTATTATTATTATTATTATTATTATTATTATTATTATTATTATTATTATAACTATTGTTATTATAATAATAAAACCACAACCACGATTATAATAATAATAATAACAAAAATATCATCGTTATTAGAGGTCCAACCCACAGGGCTACGCACAGACATGGTTGAGGTCTCGCTAGAATCGGGACGTTTAGGACGTCTTGTTGTTCGAGTTTGATCAATATCGATCTGCATTTGGGGCAGATTGATTAGTTTGAGGAGCGGGCGGCTCTG